>NW_026607928.1:0-101492 GCF_029499605.1 Hyla sarda | reverse complement strand
TGAGATGTGTATCTAATCTATAATGTTTGATACTGTCTATTGAGCCTGTGTATCTAATCCTATAATATGTGATACTGTCTACTAAGTCTATATCTAAGCCTGTGATATGTGATACTGTCAGCTGAGCTGTTGTATCTGAGCCTGTGATATGTGATACTGTCAGCTGAGCTGTTGTATCTGAGCCTGTGATATGTGATACTGTCAGCTGAGCTGTTGTATCTGAGCCTGTGATATGTGATACTGTCAGCTGAGCTGTTGTATCTGAGCCTGTGATATGTGATACTGTCAGCTGAGCTGTTGTATCTGAGCCTGTGATATGTGATACTGTCAGCTGAGCTGTTGTATCTGAGCCTGTGATATGTGATACTGTCAGCTGAGCTGTTGTATCTGAGCCTGTGATATGTGATACTGTCAGCTGAGCTGTTGTATCTGAGCCTGTGATATGTGATACTGTCAGCTGAGCTGTTGTATCTGAGCCTGTGATATGTGATACTGTCAGCTGAGCTGTTGTATCTGAGCCTGTGATATGTGATACTGTCAGCTGAGCTGTTGTATCTGAGCCTGTGATATGTGATACTGTCAGCTGAGCTGTTGTATCTGAGCCTGTGATATGTGATACTGTCAGCTGAGCTGTTGTATCTGAGCCTGTGATATGTGATACTGTCAGCTGAGCTGTTGTATCTGAGCCTGTGATATGTGATACTGTCAGCTGAGCTGTTGTATCTGAGCCTGTGATATGTGATACTGTCAGCTGAGCTGTTGTATCTGAGCCTGTGATATGTGATACTGTCAGCTGAGCTGTTGTATCTGAGCCTGTGATATGTGATACTGTCAGCTGAGCTGTTGTATCTGAGCCTGTGATATGTGATACTGTCAGCTGAGCTGTTGTATCTGAGCCTGTGATATGTGATACTGTCAGCTGAGCTGTTGTATCTAAGCCTGTGATATGTGATACTGTCAGCTGAGCTGTTGTATCTGAGCCTGTCATGTGTGGTGAATTATAGGAGAATAAGCTGCTACCCGACATCTGGTATCTACCTGAGATAATATTGTAATGTGACCCCTAAGGCCCGGACCCCATAGCCCTGTGATGTGACCCCTGAGGCCCTGACCCCATAGTCCTGTGATGTGACCCCTAAGGTCCGGACCCCATAGCCCTCTGATGTGACCCCGAAGGCCCGGACCCCATAGCCCTGTGATGTGACCCCTAAGGACCGGACCCCATAGCCCTCTGATGTGACCCCGAAGGCCCGGACCCCATAGCCCTGTGATGTGACCCCTAAGGTCCGGACCCCATAGCCCTGTGATGTGACCCCTAAGGTCCGGACCCCATAGTCCTGTGATGTGACCCCTAAGGCCCGGACCCCATAGCCCTGTGATGTGACCCCCTGAGGCCCAGACCCCATAGCCCTGTGATGTCACCCCTAAGGCCCGGACCCCATAGCCCTGTGATGTGACCCCTGAGGCCCGGACCCCATAACCCTGTGATGTGACCCCTAAGGCCCGGACCCCATAGCCCTGTGATGTGACCCCCTGAGGCCCTGACCCCATAGTCCTGTGATGTGACCCCTAAGGCCCGGACCCCATAGCCCTGTGATGTGACCCCTGAGGCCCTGACCCCATAGTCCTGTGATGTGACCCCTAAGGCCTGGACCCCATAGCCCTCTGATGTGACCCCGAAGGCCCGGACCCCATAGCCCTGTGATGTGACCCCTAAGGTCCGGACCCCATAGTCCTGTGATGTGACCCCTAAGGCCCGGACCCCATAGCCCTGTGATGTGACCCCCTGAGGCCCAGACCCCATAGCCCTGTGATGTCACCCCTAAGGCCCGGACCCCATAGCCCTGTGATGTGACCCCTGAGGCCCGGACCCCATAACCCTGTGATGTGACCCCTAAGGCTCGGACCCCATAGCCCTGTGATGTGACCCCTAAGGCCCGGACCCCATAGCCCTGTGATGTGACCCCCTGAGGCCCTGACCCCATAGTCCTGTGATGTGACCCCTAAGGCCCGGACCCCATAGCCCTCTGATGTGACCCCCTGAGGCCCTGACCCCATAGTCCTGTAATGTGACCCCTAAGGCCCAGACCCCATAGCCCTCTGATGTGACCCCCTGAGGCCCGGACCCCATAGCCCTGTGATGTGACCCCTAAGGCCCGGACCCCATAGCCCTGTGATGTGACCCCTAAGGCCCGGACCCCATAGCCCTGTGATGTGACCCCTGAGGCCCGGACCCCATAGCCCTGTGATGTGACCCCCTGAGGCCCGGACCCCATAGCCCTGTGATGTGACCCCCTGAGGCCCTGACCCCATAGCCCTGTGATGTGACCCCTGAGGCCCGGACCCCATAACCCTGTGATGTGACCCCCTGAGGCCCGGACCCCATAGCCCTGTGATATGCCCTGTGGTTGTGTGCTGCGACCTCCATAGACGGGACTCGTTTTTCCAGCATCGTTCAGATTGAGATCTGGGGAATCTGGAGTCCGAGTCGCCATCTTTATCTCTTCGTCATGTTTCTCGCTCCCATGATGTACAATGGTCAGGTAGGTGGAACATGTTACATTAATCTCCACATGATGCCAGGACACAAGGTCTCCAGCAGAACATCGCCCATCGCTCTGCCCCGCCCCCTTGTCTCTTTCCCATAATGCATCCTGGTGCCATCTCTTCCTCATGATGGAGAACGTCATCCATCGTCTTCCATCGCTCTGTACTGACAGGACCCGCAGGTTACAGCAGATTTGCCCTTTGGGGACCTCCATGGGCACAGCTGCAGTAGAAGAACAGGTTTCAGCCCTGGATTTCTGCTGCAGATTTTCTGAGAATCTATGAGAACATTCTTCAAGAGTCCGGGATTCCAGAAATATTTGTTTTTGGTAACCTGAGGCGTAAAGCAAATGAAGACACGTACAGTACTCCTAGTCCAGGTGGGCCAGTGGATAGCTGGAAATTGGTTGTCCTGCCGGTCTGGAGAGTTGGGTCTGTGAATGTCGCTGCTCGGGCCTAGTAGATCTGGTTGGGACAATGTTTACACAATGGGGAGATTTATCAACACCTGTATAGAGGACAAGTGGAGCGGTTGCCCATGGCAACGCTATCTCACAGGCCTTTTTTTTAAAATGAAAGCAGCAATCTGATTGGTTGCTATGGGCAACTGCACCACTCTGCCTCTACACATTTTTTGATAAATCCCCCCGATGTATTCAGAAAGTATTCAGACCCTTTCACTTTTTCACATTTTGTTTATGTTTTGGTTTTGTGCTAAAATAAAATAAATGGCTGTGTGTGGGAATGATGGGAGTTGTAGTTGAGAAACAGCTGTGTCTGTTCACATGATACGTTTTTAACATGCCTTTAGGCCACCTGGGAATGATAGGAGTTGTAGTTTAGCAACAGCTGGAGGCTCCCTGTTTGGGAAGACAATGGCAGAAAGGGTTTGTTTACATTATATGTTTTTAACATGTCTTTAGACTGTTTGGGAATGATGGGAGTTGTAGTTTAGAAACAGCTGTGTCTGTTCACATGATACGTGACATGCTAAAAACGCTTAATGTAAACAGAGCCATACTTACCGCACCTTGTTCCAGGCTGTGAGCTTCTTCTTGCGTAGCTCCGCCCCATAGTGATGTCATCACTAGAGGTGGGGCTACACAAGAAGGGGCCAGGACCAGCGATAAGGTGGTAAGTATAACTCTATTCACTATACCAGTGGTCTCCAACCTGCGGACCTCCAGACGTTGCAAAACTACAACTCCCAGCATGCCCGGACAGCCAACGGCTGTCCGGGCATGCTGGGAGTTGAAGTTTTGCAAAAGGGAAGCCTTGATTTACCTTTCATGATCAGTGTGGATCCTCTGGAAGAGGCAGACAAGTGCCTGTCTGTCCGGGCATGCTGGGAGTTGAAGTTTTGCAACATCTGGAGGTCCGCAGGTTGAAGACCACTGCACTATATAATGTATACATCTCCCCTCCTCCAAGGAATTAACTAGCGCTTATTAACTCCTTCCCTGCTGGTGTTGTCCCTGCGGCTCAGCCCCGACATTGCCAGGTTCACGTGAGCCGAACCTGGCAATGTTTGAAAGTTCGGCGAACGACCCCCCCCCCCCCTGAAGTTCGGATCAAATCAACAACTTTATCGAAAAGAATGTAAGTGAGAAGAGCGAGAGTCACGGCGATGGAACGTCAACACAGAAGAAGTAACAACTCGTGTTGTGTCAATAAAGAAAACTTCCTGCGGAGCCGCCCGGTGAGGCTGAGACCAGGGCCCAGGGCTAATAGTAGAGGCCCCCCGCCCAGGGCTAGTAGTAGAGGCCCCCGCCCAGGGCTAATAGTAGAGGCCCCCCGCCCAGGGCTAATAGTAGAGGCCCCCGCCCAGGGCTAGTAGTAGAGGCCCCCGCGTGTTGTCATAGAGACCTTAATGGATACTTCTAGAACCTGCTCGGCAGTTCACGCCCTTCTGGACGATCAACTGGAAACTTCATTCATCCACGACTCTTCCTCAGACACCAGTTATCTGACTAAACCTCCTTCCCTGGCCTCTGGCAATGAGGAGAGATTTCTGCCCCACAGGGTCGGCTGCGCCTATAGGCCAAATAGGCAGCCGCCTAGAGCGCCCTCTTGAGGGGGGCGCTACTCTGCCCGCTACAAGAAACATAGTCAGCTAGCATACGAACCACCGCTCACAGCCAGCACCACTTCCCCTGTTACAGTGTGTCACCCCAGTGGTAAGGAGATTACATGAGGAGGAGGTTTGTTACAGTGTGTCACCCCAGTAGTAAGGAGATTACATGAGGAGGGGGTTTGTTACAGTGTGTCACCCCAGTAGTAAGGAGATTACATGAGGAGGAGGTTTGTTACAGTGTGTCACCCCAGTATTACGGAGATTACATGAGGAGGAGGTTTGTTACAGTGTGTCACCCCAGTAGTACGGAGATTACATGAGGAGGAGGTTTGTTACAGTGTGTCACCCCAGTAGTAAGGAGATTACATAAGGAGGATGTTTGTTGCAGTGTGTCACCCCAGTAGTAAGGAGGTTACATGAGGAGGAGGTTTGTTACAGTGTGTCACCCCAGTAGTGAGGAGGTTACATGAGTAGGAGGTTTGTTACAGTGTGTCACCCCAGTAGTAAGGAGATTACATGAGGGGGAGGTTTGTTACAGTGTGTCATCCCAGTGGTAAGGAGATTACATGAGGAGGAGGTTTGTTACAGTGTGTCACCCCAGTAGTAAGGAGATTACATGAGGAGGAGGTTTGTTACAGTATGTCACCCCAGTAGTAAGGAGATTACATGAGGAGGAGGTTTGTTACAGTGTGTCATCCTAATAATAAGGAGATTACATGAGGAGGAGGTTTGTTATAGTGTGTCATCCCAGTGGTAAGGAGATTACATGAGGAGGAGGTTTGTTACAGTGTGTCACCCCAGTAGTAAGATTACATGAGGAGGAGGTTTGTTACAGTGTGTCACCCCAGTAGTAAGGAGATTACATGAGGAGGAGGTTTGTTACAGTATGTCACCCCAGTAGTAAGGAGATTACATGAGGAGGAGGTT
Source organism: Hyla sarda (assembly GCF_029499605.1). Lineage (NCBI taxonomy): Eukaryota > Metazoa > Chordata > Amphibia > Anura > Hylidae > Hyla > Hyla sarda. The sequence goes on along the minus strand of NW_026607928.1, from coordinate 95,944 downwards.
TGTTACAGTGTGTCATCCTAATAATAAGGAGATTACATGAGGAGGAGGTTTGTTATAGTGTGTCATCCCAGTGGTAAGGAGATTACATGAGGAGGAGGTTTGTTACAGTGTGTCACCCCAGTAGTAAGATTACATGAGGAGGAGGTTTGTTACAGTGTGTCACCCCAGTAGTAAGGAGATTACATGAGGAGGAGGCTTGTTACAGTGTGTCACCCCAGTAGTAAGGAGATTACATGAGGAGGAGGTTTGTTACAGTGTGTCACCCCAGTAGTAAGGAGATTACATGAGGAGGAGTTTTGTTACAGTGTGTCACCCCAGTAGTAAGGAGATTACATAAGGAGGATGTTTGTTGCAGTGTGCCACCCCAGTAGTAAGGAGATTACATGAGGAGAGGGATTGTTACAGTGTGTCACCCCAGTGGTAAGGAGATTACATGAGGAGGGGGTTTGTTACAGTGTGTCACCCCAGTAGTAAGGAGATTACATGAGGAGGAGGTTTGTTACAGTGTGTCACCCCAGTAGTAAGGATATTACATGAGGAGGAGATTTGTTACAGTGTGTCACCCCAGTAGTAAGGAGGTTACATAAGTAGGATGTTTGTTACAGTATGTCACCCCAGTAGTAAGGAGATTACATGAGGAGGAGGTTTGTTACAGTGTGTCATCCTAATAATAAGGAGATTACATGAGGAGGAGGTTTGTTATAGTGTGTCATCCCAGTGGTAAGGAGATTACATGAGGAGGAGGTTTGTTACAGTGTGTCACCCCAGTAGTAAGGAGATTACATGAGGAGGAGGTTTGTTACAGTGTGTCACCCCAGTAGTAAGGAGATTACATGAGGAGGAGGTTTGTTACAGTGTGTCACCCCAGTAGTAAGGAGATTACATAAGGAGGATGTTTGTTGCAGTGTGCCACCCCAGTAGTAAGGAGATTACATGAGGAGAGGGATTGTTACAGTGTGTCACCCCAGTGGTAAGGAGATTACATGAGGAGGGGGTTTGTTACAGTGTGTCACCCCAGTAGTAAGGAGATTACATGAGGAGGAGGTTTGTTACAGTGTGTCACCCCAGTAGTAAGGAGATTACATGAGGAGGAGGTTTGTTACAGTGTGTCATCCTAATAATAAGGAGAATACATGAGGAGGAGGTTTGTTACAGTGTGTCACCCCAGTAGTAAGGATATTACATGAGGAGGAGATTTGTTACAGTGTGTCACCCCAGTAGTAAGGAGGTTACATAAGGAGGATGTTTGTTGCAGTGTGTCACCCCAGTAGTAAGGAGATTACATGAGGAGGAGATTTGTTACAGTGTGTCATCCCAGTGGTAAGGAGATTACATGAGGAGGAGGTTTGTTACAGTGTGTCACCCCAGTAGTAAGGAGATTACATGAGGAGGGGGTTTGTTACAGTGTGTCACCGCAGTAGTAAGGAGAATACATGAGGAGGAGGTTTGTTACAGTGTGTCATCCCAGTGGTAAGGTGGGGCGTGTCAAAGGTTGTAGATAGTGGGTGGGGTCAAGGGGGCGGCAAAATTAGCCTTCGCCTAAGGTGGGAGAAATCCTTGCACCAGTCCTGCCGCACCTTGTGGCTACAGATCAGATCTTTCCATGACCAAAACTTTTCACTTTGTGTCCTCGTCCTCTTCTGGGAGCTCCGGGGAGGGATCTGTTTCTCTTGTTCTTCAGTAATTCGTCCTTCCCCATGAAGTCACCAGCAGAGAACAGGTGAGGACCTTACGAGACCCTACGAGCGCCCGATAGAGCTGGTCACATGACCTTCTTCCCCTTCATAGTTTGTCCATTGTCCCTTCCTGATATAGAAGCGGTGGGCGTCATGTGCCAGGTCTGTACCCCCGGCTGGTGAAAGCTTCTTCCTCAATCAGAAAATAGAAGGATCCCAACACCACAGGATCGTCCATCATGACTTTGGGAGCCGCTTCCCCAGATTACACATTGACGCCCCGAGAAGATATTTGACCCGCCATGACAGATGACGGACCTAGTCCATCAGGGTACTGCTCAGGGTGTATGGAGCAGCCCACTCCATATCTGGTGACCCCCAGCTGATATCAGCAGCTGGGGGCCACCGTTAATAGCAGACATGCAGAAATTGCTGCGGCTGGCTATTAACCCTTTAGATTGCCGCTGTCAAAACGTATGAGGGCTTACCTCTCTTGCCTTGTGGTCAATGGATCTGCATTTGATTGGGCCTGGCTGGACCAGGCTCTACCAAATGAGTGCAGATCACACAGATCAATGAAGTTCTATGGAACTTCATTGATCTGTATGAGGAATCTACTGATTCCTCCTAATAGTCCCCTAAAAGACCAATAAAGTGTAAAAAAAATAAAGTTTAATAAAGGTTTATAAAAACACACACACATTAACCCCTTCCGTATTAAAAGTTCAAACCACCTCCTTTTTCCATTTTTCATATAAAAACATGTAAACATTATATAATAAACACATTAGGTGTCGCTACGTGTGTAATTGTCCAAACTATTAAGAAAGAACATCATTGCATATCCCGTACGGTAAGTGCGTTTTTTTTAATTATGTCCTCCTGATATGCATTGACATAGTTTTTTTTAATACTTTTTTTATTCTTGTATATAGGAGCAGTATTATAGTAGTTATATTCTTGTATATAGGAGCAGTATTATAGTAGTTATATTCTTGTATATAGAAGCAGTATTATAGTAGTTATATTCTTGTATATAGGAGCAGTATTATAGTAGTTATATTCTTGTATATAGGAGCAGTATTATAGTAGTTATATTCTTGTATATAGGAGCAGTATTATAGTAGTTATATTCTTGTATATAGGAGGCAGTATTATAGTAGTTATATTCTTGTATATAGGAGGCAGTATTATAGTAGTTATATTCTTGTATATAGGGGGCAGTATTATAGTAGTTATATTCTTGTATATAGGGGGCAGTATTATAGTAGTTATATTCCTGTATATAGGAGCAGTATTATAGTAGTTATATTCTTGTATATAGGATGCAGTATTATAGTAGTTATATTCCTGTGTATAGGAGCAGTATTATAGTAGTTATATTCCTGTATATAGGAGCAGTATTATAGTAGTTATATTCTTGTATATAGGAGCAGTATTATAGTAGATATATTATTGTATATAGGAACAGTATTATAGTAGTTATATTCTTGTATATAGGAGCAGTATTATAGTAGTTATATTCTTGTATATAGGAGGCAATTTTTATTGTGCAAACAAACAAAATTACAATTAACATAAATTCTTACAATGCAAAACAAAAATAACAAGCATTGTACACACAATGACTACTCAACTAGAGTATGTACAGAGTAATATTAAACTTAGAAAGTCCACATTTGCTGGAAAAGGAAAAACACAAAAAATTTAATAAAATAACATGACATCATCTGTGTTAAACCAAAGAGACATTCCTCCATAATTTCCCATTATTTTGGTTCCTCCGTATCTCTAATGACTTTACCCACTGGAGCTCGGACATGATCTGTCTTACTGCTGTGATGTGGTGGAATGGCTCGTTGTGTATGGACACTCTAGTTCTCATGTGCCAATGGTAATATTTAATGATTGTTATAATTATGTACATAGTCCCCCTGTCTACAGTCCTGTTACTGGATGATACAGCATATATGATGTCAGGATACGTCAGGTTCTGCAGTAATGGGATGTTCAGCTTACCGGACACTTCTTCCCATATCCTCCTCCCGGCCCTGCAGTCAGATATGAAATGCTCCATGGTCTCCTCCTGCTGACAACCCAGAGGACAGTTCCTATCAGAAACGCTTAGATACTTTAGATTACCCCTGACAAAGAGCCTCCCATGGAGCGACAGCCAAGCTATGTCAAATAATTTTGCGGGGAGTCGTTTCCCATTGAGGAACTTTAGACTTTCCTGTAAAGTGCTGGTCACACAATCCCTCAAGGCAAGTGGAGAACAGAAGAAAGCCCTACAAACCCTTACGTAAAGATCCTTCCTTGGCTTACTCTCTATATAGGACTTCTCAATGCGCCATCTCTTCAGACATCTGAGCCCGTATTCCAGGTACGGGGGGAGGTAGTCACGCGTCCATCTCCCCCTCTTGAGACTGCCGCCTCGCACCCAAGACTCTGCAAAAGGCAATATCCAGTCCCTGATACTATTCGCCCACAGGGAGCTGTTGTTTGAGTCCAGGCAACCAAAATTAACTTTTAGAAACATGGAGTCAAAGAACACCCTTGGATTCAGCATATCCAACCCACCCTCTCTCCTCTGTAGGTAGGTGACCCCTCTTTTTATCAGGTTCAACCTGTTCCCCCAGAACATTTGGAAGAAAAGGCTAAAGAGCCGAGCGGAGAAAGATTCTGGCAAAGGAAAAACGACAGAGACATACAAGAAGACGGGGACCAGGTAAGTCTTCAACATTTTAACCCTTTCTCTATAGGTCAGCCTCCAGTTCTTCCATCGCTGAACCTTTGCATTTCCGATTTCCAACTTCTCTTCCCAATTTAGTTTGGCGTTATCGTCCCTCCCGAATTTGACCCCTAGGATTTTAATATAGGAGGAGGCTCTCACAAATTGGGTCAGATCAAAATCTGGATCAGTATCTGATACCCAGAGAGCTTGACTCTTCTCAAGGTTGACCAGAGACCCTGAGGCCTCCGAGTAACTTCTGATGGCCGCAGACAACATCTCCACCTCACGAGGCTCAGATATCACTACGGTCACATCATCCGCGTAGGCAACAACACTCAGGGGTAGGCAGTGGGGGACCGGCACCCCCTGAAAACCACACTCCTGCAGTGACCTCAGAAACGGGTCTAAGGCAAATACATACAGCAGCGGACTCAGTGGGCAACCTTGTCTCACCCCCGCCTCAACCCTGAACGTGTCACCCTGCCAACCATTGATCAGAGGAAAGCTCTCGGCCTCACAATACAAAGTCTTCAGCCAATCGATGAATTGTCCCGGAATACCGTACTTTGACAAAGTGGCCCATAGATACTCATGATCTACTCTGTCAAAGGCTTTAGCCTGGTCAAGACTGACACCATATCTCCCACACCTCAGGGCTTTACATCTCTCAAACATCTCCCTTATGGAGATCACTGCCCCAGAGATGTTCCGCCCTTTTACTGTGCCATACTGACAGCCTGCCAACAGTGCCGGGGACAGACAAACTAACCTAGAAAACAGGATTTTTGCCAGAATCTTCCTGTCGACATTCAAGAGGGCAATCGGCCTCCAGTTCTTGATGTCACTCGGCTCTTTACCTTTAGACAGCAGAATCAGCGAGGACACTCTCATGGATGGAGGCATCAGGTGACTTTCTAGACAATTTGTATAAACATCCACGAGGATTGGGGCCAAGAGGTCTCTGAATGTCTTATAGAATTCTGCTGTTATCCCATCTGGACCTGGTGCCTTCTTCAGATGTAACTTATCAATGGCCTCTTTGACCTCCGCCACCGTCAATTCTGCTGTCAAAGGAGAAAAGTCCAAATCATTAGTATCAGGGAGCGGAGTTGTCTCCAAGAATTGGGTCATCTTGTCTCTATCCAAAACCTTCCTCTGAAACAAGTCAGCATAGTACGATCTCACCACCCCCAGGATACCCTCCCGAGATTCCTGCAAAACACCCTGGGAGTCAGTGAGACCGGTGACAGATTTATTTGCCACCCGCTCCCGGCAATTCTCAAAGGGATCAGGAGACCCTAAGGACCCATAATCCCGTTCAAGAACCAGGGAGGTATACCTGCTGTACTGATACTGCCTTATCTCAGATTTCAGCCGGTCTATCCTTTGTTGGTCCCCACCCGCCGAATACAGTGACTCCAATTCTTTCCGCAGCTTGAGATACTGGCCATACTTACTCCTCCCCTTTATAACTGACAGTCTCTTTAAGAGGGTTCTGATCTCATCCTTGACATCCTCCCACCAGGCGGCCATATCATCATAGAAGTCCACCCTCTCTAGCTGACTCTGTATAAGAGAGTGAACCTGTCTCTGCACAGAAGGATCCTCTAATAGACTGGAATTCAGTCTCCACAACCCTCTACCTGTCTCAGGACCCTGTGTGACACCCAGACAAAAATATAAGGCCAGATGGTCAGAATAAGGGACGATCTTCTCATCCTTCTCACCAATGGTCTCTGTGGGACTAACCAAAGCTAAATCTATACGACTACTTCTTCCACCACAGAAATAGGTAAATTTTGGTTTCCGACCACCCTGCACAAACACATCTGACAACCCGGCCTGTAGAATGATGTTGTTTAAGACCTTGGAGTCTCGGGTTAGAGGTCTATTAGAGGATCTGTCACTAGTTGTTCTGGAGGCATTAAAATCTCCGGCCAAGATGACAGGGACAGACGTGAAGAGATATGGCTTCACTTCATTATAAAGGTTAACCCTTTCAGTCACTGTCTGTGAACCATAGATATTAATGAGTCGGAGCCTTCTACCCCAAATAGTAACTTCTAGCATTAGGCACCTTCCCATCAATACCTCTGTCAGCCTATGTACAGTTACATCATTGGTGGTAAAGAGGATAGAGACCCCGGCACTTGGTTCCACAGCCAGTGACCAAAAGGATGGACCAGACCGCCATTCACGCTCTGCTTCACGTAACAGTCCTTGAGTATTTAAACGTGTCTCCTGTAAGAAGAAGATGTCAGCATCAATAGACTTTAGATGGTCATATACGACGTGTCTGGTCCTCCTCACTCTGACACTGTTCACATTACTGGAGAACACTTTAAGGGTAAAGTCGGCCATCATAACAAAGGAAAGAAGAAAGTGCAGAGATGTCACCCCCATCATCACAGATCTGAGTCTGAGCCCTCCTGCTGACCACCTGTTTCCATGTCCGATTCGGACAGACGTTTTGCTCGTGGGGGTCTCTTTTTTGTGGGGGGATCACCCTCTTGGTCTTCATTAAATTCATCTATCACTCTCTTTAGCTCCCTCTCCATCTCTTCCTCAACGTCTGACTCTGATAGGACACTGTACCTATTTGTGATGGACATGACACCTGACCCGGGGTCTACTTTCTTTTTGGAAGGTTTTTGGACAGTGGTCCATCCCTCCTCAGGCTTACGGCTGGTTTTGTCTTTCTTCCGTCTCTTCTGCGGGTTTATTGATGCTGGGGCAGAAGAAGACATGGCCACAACCTGCTCAGTGACCTCCCTGTTCCCCTCAGTGGCTCCTGGCTGGGACTGGTCGGGCACTGTGTCACCAATATTGTCACCCATATTGTCACCCCTAGTGTCACCTACAGTGTCACCCATATTGTCACCCCTAGTGTTATGCTGAGGCTCGGGCTGTGTCACTGCTGACCCTGACACCAACGTCTCCTCCTCCAGGTCCTCTGCCCCCTCCAGCAGGTCCTCATCAGGGAAGTCCTTACAGATGTTATGCCAGGCGTCAGGACAGTCCCTGTGGGAGTGACCAGTCTTACCACAGAGGTTGCAGCGGATATTCTGGCAGGTGGCGCTGACATGGCCGATCTCCCCACATAAGTTACATTTTACCAGGGTGCACACACTCGCGATATGACCGGTCTTCCCACACTTGAAGCATTTTCTGGGCTGACCTGCATAGAAGCAAACCCCTTTCTCCCGGCCAATGAAGAAAGAATTGGGCAGATGTTGGGTTATGTTGTTTATCTGCCGTAACTTCACCAGGACCTTCCACCCTCCCGTCCATATGCCGTCCTCATCCCTGGTCTTAGTCAGGTCTGACATTAGGTCACAGTGTCTCTTTAACCACACAACAATATCCTGGGGGGGGACAGACTCGTTCCAGAATATAATGGTGACATTCGCTGTGTCCGGTCTGGAGATGGGGACAAAGCTGAACTTATTCCAGCCATCAGCATCTCTCACCCGGGTGACATGGGCCCAGAAGCGATCCAGGTCAGACATGAGTTTGAAGCTGACGTCATAGCCCTGCCTGTCAGGAAGGTTTATCACTGCCAGGATGTTAGATGGCAGGAAGCCCATTTGGTGGCACAGAAGTTCACGGACCACAAACCTCCTGTCAGGCAGCTCCTCCTTGGCCCCTCTATGTCTGAACCTGACCACGTTCCTCCTCTTGAAAGCCTGACCCGTATAGTTTACATTGGACATGAATGGTGACCCACGACTCCAGGCATTACCAGAGGAGGCGCCACTACTTCTACCCTCCTGCTGTACTTGGGGGCGCTGTGGTGGCTGCTGTATGATACTTGTGTGACTAAAGGGGGGAAGTGTTGTGCATCAGACTGTACAGCCCCCTCCCCACCATCAACCTCTATACTCTGGGGGTCACAAGCCTCTGGAGGCTGAACTAAAGGTGGACCTGACCCCAGAGATGACCCCAGATCCCACACAGACTGTGAAGCGCCCCCCTCTGCAGACACATTATCAGATAAATCACATACAGTCATATCAGTGCAGTCACTGGCAGTATGATCCTGCACTACAGAGCCCAGCAAGCCCTGCAGAGCCATGTCCTGTGAACTCTCTGCTGCACTGCTGCCTTCAGGTAAGAGTCCACAGTCCTGCTGCTCTCTACTGCCCCCAGGGGCTTGTGGTGACTGCACAACGGTTACAGAGTTACCTTCTGGTAGAAGTCCATAGTCCTGCTTCACCGTGCTGACTGCTGGGACTTGTGGTACCTCTGGAGGAGTCTCTGCAGGTCTCTGATGTTGCTGGACGCTTGCTTCTGCTTGTCTGTACAAATTTCCTTTCTCAAAAGGGAAGCTGGCTGGTCTGAGGAGTGGTCTTGCACAGGACTGCTGGATGTCCTCTTGTCTTGCACAGGACTGCTGGGTGTCCCCTGGTGAGGCTGAAGACTTGGGTGCAGCAGTAGATGTAGATGACTTTGGCGCTGGTCTTTCCTTATATCCCTCAAATCGCTGCTGATTTCTGAAGGTCTCAGCGACTGGTCCCATCTGGTCCAATACGTCCTCCATGTCCTGCACAGTGTCAGCGAGCTGCACAGCGAGGGAGCTCAGCTTCTTATCATGTACAGCCTGGTTATTGGGGTTTGCTGCCTTTAGTTTGTATATACAGTCTATCTGTTTCTGCAGCTGTAACTTTGTCTTTTTTAAAGTCTCAAGTCTCTTTACCAGAGCTGGGATCTGCTCGGCCAAACATAGTTCAGGTGCCCGCTGAGTATTGGGGGGCCGTGCTGGTGGGGTACTCACAGGACTCTGCTTCTGAGGTGGGATCTGTCTCGGTGTTGCTGTGGTCACTGCTGCGGGGTCACAATCTCCAGACTGGGGACTGGGCCCCTGGTTCTTCTCAGTGACCGCACTTGTGGCCCCCTGAAGCCTTCCTGGTGTACTCCCTCTGGTCCGCTCTGGCGTGCTTGTAACTTTTGCGCTGCTCCCGCTCCCGTATCGTGTGCGGTCAGAACGTATCAGGACAGGCTGCTGCAGATTCTCCTGCATGGTCTGCTTCTCCAGGGATGTTCTCCTCTGTCTGACTGCAGGAGGGGTGGATTGTACCTGCAGCCATTACCTTACTTGATGATTCCTTCTTTAGTTCCACAGCTTTCTTCTCATCTGTGCTTCTTACTGCACCAGAACTGACAACATTCTGAACATTTCTCACATCCAGAGAAACTTTAGGATTTTCATCCATGGTTTGTGGTGTCTGGGGATTAATTCCCAGAATAGGCCTTGAAGCCTGGGCCTTGCTTGGGGAGCTTCCCCACCCAGGGTGGCCCCTCCCTGGGCTTTCTCCAGACATCAGGAGAGCTACACACACACAACCTCTCAGCTAGGAGGCAGTATTATAGTAGTTATATTCTTGTATATAGGAGCAGTATTATAGTAGTTATATTCTTGTATATAGGAGCAGTATTATAGTAGTTATATTCTTGTATATAGGAGCAGTATTATAGTAGTTATATTCTTGTATATAGGAGGCAGTATTATAGTAGTTATATTCTTGTATATAGGAGGCAGTATTATAGTAGTTATATTCTTGTATATAGGAGGCAGTATTATAGTAGTTATATTCCTGTATATAGGAGCAGTATTATAGTAGATATATTCTTGTATATAGGAGCAGTATTATAGTAGTTATATTCCTGTATATAGGAGCAGTATTATAGTAGATATATTCTTGTATATAGGAGCAGTATTATAGTAGATATATTCCTGTATATAGGAGCAGTATTATAGTAGTTATATTCTTGTATATAGGAACAGTATTATAGTAGTTATATTCTTGTATATAGGGGGCAGTATTATAGTAGTTATATTCCTGTATATAGGAGCAGTATTATAGTAGTTATATTCTTGTATATAGGAGCAGTATTATAGTAGATATATTCCTGTATATAGGAGCAGTATTATAGTAGATATATTCCTGTATATAGGAGCAGTATTATAGTAGTTATATTCTTGTATATAGGAACAGTATTATAGTAGTTATATTCTTGTATATAGGGGGCAGTATTATAGTAGTTATATTCCTGTATATAGGAGCAGTATTATAGTAGTTATATTCTTGTATATAGGAGCAGTATTATAGTAGATATATTATTGTATATGGGAGCAGTATTATAGTAGTTATATTCTTGTATATAGGAGCAGTATTATAGTGGTTAAATTCTTGTATGTAGGAGGCAGTATTATAGTAGTTATATTCTTGTATATAGGAGGAGTATTATAGTAGATATATTCTTGTATATAGGAGCAGTATTATAGTAGTTATATTCTTGTATATAGGAGCAGTATTATAGTAGATATATTCTTGTATATAGGAGCAGTATTATAGTAGTTATATTCTTGTATATAGGAGCAGTATTATAGTAGTTATATCCTTGTATATAAGAGCAGTATTATAGTAGTTATATTCTTGTATATAGGAGCAGTATTATAGTAGTTATATTCTTGTATGTAGGAGCAGTATTATAGTAGTTATATTCTTGTATATAGGAGGCAGTATTATAGTAGTTATATTCTTGTATATAGGGGGCAGTATTATAGTAGTTATATTCCTGTATATAGGAGCAGTATTATAGTAGTTATATTCTTGTATATAGGAGCAGTATTATAGTAGATATATTATTGTATATGGGAGCAGTATTATAGTAGTTATATTCTTGTATATAGGAGCAGTATTATAGTGGTTAAATTCTTGTATGTAGGAGGCAGTATTATAGTAGTTATATTCTTGTATATAGGAGGAGTATTATAGTAGATATATTCTTGTATATAGGAGCAGTATTATAGTAGTTATATTCTTGTATATAGGAGCAGTATTATAGTAGATATATTCTTGTATATAGGAGCAGTATTATAGTAGTTATATTCTTGTATATAGGAGCAGTATTATAGTAGTTATATTCTTGTATATAGGAGCAGTATTATAGTAGTTATATCCTTGTATATAAGAGCAGTATTATAGTAGTTATATTCTTGTATATAGGAGCAGTATTATAGTAGTTATATTCTTGTATGTAGGAGCAGTATTATAGTAGTTATATTCTTGTATATAGGAGCAGTATTATAGTAGTTATATTCTTGTATATAGGAGGCAGTATTATAGTAGTTATATTCTTGTATATAGGAGCAGTATTATAGTAGTTATATTCTTGTATATAGGAGCAGTATTATAGTAGTTATATTCTTGTATATAGAAGCAGTATTATAGTAGTTATATTCTTGTATATAGGAGCAGTATTATAGTAGTTATATTCTTGTATATAGGAGCAGTATTATAGTAGTTATATTCTTGTATATAGGAGGCAGTATTATAGTAGTTATATTCTTGTATATAGGGGGCAGTATTATAGTAGTTATATTCCTGTATATAGGAGCAGTATTATAGTAGTTATATTCTTGTATATAGGAGCAGTATTATAGTAGATATAATATTGTATATGGGAGCAGTATTATAGTAGTTATATTCTTGTATATAGGAGCAGTATTATAGTGGTTAAATTCTTGTATATAGGATCAGTATTATAGTAGTTATATTCTTGTATATAGGAGCAGTATTATAGTAGTTATATTCTTGTATATAGGAGCGGTATTATAGTAGTTATATTCTTGTATATAGGAGCAGTATTATAGTAGTTGTATTCTTGTATATAGGAGCAGTATTATAGTAGTTGTATTCTTGTATATAGGGGCAGTATTATAGTAGTTATATTCTTGTATATAGGAGCAGTATTATAGTAGTTATATTCTTGTATATAGGAGCAGTATTATAGTAGTTATATTCTTGTATGTAGGAGCAGTATTATAGTAGTTATATTCTTGTATATAGGAGCAGTATTATAGTAGTTATATTCTTGTATATAGGAGGCAGTATTATAGTAGTTATATTCTTGTATATAGGAGCAGTATTATAGTAGTTATATTCTTGTATATAGGAGCAGTATTATAGTAGTTATATTCTTGTATATAGGAGCGGTATTATAGTAGTTATATTCTTGTATGTAGGAGCAGTATTATAGTAGTTATATTCTTGTATAGAGGAGCAGTATTATAGTAGTTATATTCTTGCATATAGGAGGCAGTATTATAGTAGTTATATTCTTGTATATAGGAGCAGTATTATAGTAGTTATATTCTTGTATATAGGAGCAGTATTATAGTAGTTATATTCTTGTATATAGGAGCGGTATTATAGTAGTTATATTCTTGTATATAGGAGCAGTATTATAGTAGTTATATTCTTGTATATAGGAGCAGTATTATAGTAGTTATATTCTTGTATATAGGAGCAGTATTATAGTAATTATATTCTTGTATATAGGAGCAGTATTATAGTAGTTATATTCTTGTATATAGGGGCAGTATTATAGTAGTTTTATTCTTGTATATAGGAGGCAGTATTATAGTAGTTATATTCTTGTATATAGGAGCAGTATTATAGTAGTTATATTCTTGTATATAGGAGCAGTATTATAGTAGTTATATTCTTGTATATAGGAGGCAGTATTATAGTAGTTATATTCTTGTATATAGGAGGCAATTTTTATTAGTAAAAAACAAACATAAATATTACAGTACACTCGACCAAAAATTATCAAAACAATATAAAAAATCATACACTTCCATTACAAAAGAAACAATAATGTTAACTTAGAAAAAGCCCATTGCTTTTATATGAGAAGAAAAGTAAATAAATGAACAACACAAAAAGCATCATGAAGGTAAATATCATTCTATATACACGTTCCTCCACAATGATACATTTTTCTCATCCTTCCTGACCTCCAAGCACTTGATCCACCTCAGCTCTGACATGATCAGGTCTACTGCTCTCCTATCATGGAAGGGTTCACTGTACATAGAGACTCGGGTCCTGGTGTGCCAATGGTAGTATTTTATGACAGATATGATGATATATAACGTCTCCCGGTCAATGCCTCTTACACTAGATGTTACACCATAAATGATTTCTGGGTATTTTAGGGTCTGTAGTGTCGGGATTCTTAGCTTGTTGGATATTGTCTGCCATATATGTCGCCCTCCCCAACACTCCGATATAAAATGTGTCATGGTCTCCTCCTCCTGACACCCTAGGGGACACTTCCGATCAGACACACTCAGGTATTTTAAATTCCCTCTTACGAACAGTTTCCCATGTAAGGACAGCCAGGCAATATCATGGAATTTGTTCGGTAGCCTCACACTGTTTAGAAGCCTCAGACTGTCCCGTAAGATGGCAGATGTACAGTCCCTTAGTGCTGGTTGTAAACAGAAGAATGTCCTGCACACCCTGACATACAGGTCCTTACGGGTCTTACTCTCTATATAAGACTTCTCAATACGCCATCTCTTCAGACATCTGAGCCCGTATTCCAGGTACGGGGGGAGGTAGTCACGCGTCCATCTCCCCCTCTTGAGACTGCCGCCTCGCACCCAAGACTCTGCAAAAGGCAATATCCAGTCCCTGATACTATTCGCCCACAGGGAGCTGTTGTTTGAGTCCAGGCAACCAAAATTAACTTTTATAAACATGGAGTCAAAGAACACCCTTGGATTCAGCATATCCAACCCACCCTCTCTCCTCTGTAGGTAAGTGATCCCTCTTTTTATTGGGTTCAACCTGTTCCCCCAAAACATCTGGAAGAACAGGCTAAAGAGCCGAGCGGAGAAAGATTCTGGCAAAGGAAAAACAACAGAGACATACAAGAAGACGGGGACCAGGTAAGTCTTCAACATTTTAACCCTTTCTTTATAGGTCAGCCTCCAGTTCTTCCATCGCTGAACCTTTGCATTTCCGACTTCCAACTTCTCTTCCCAATTTAGTTTGGCGTTATCGTCCCTCCCGAATTTGACCCCTAGGATTTTAATATAAGAGGAGGCTCTCACAAATTGGGGCAGATCAAAATCTGGATCAGAATCAGATATCCAGAGAGCTTGACTCTTCTCAAGGTTGACCAGAGACCCTGAGGCCTCCGAGTAACTTCTGATGGCTGCAGACAACATCTCCACCTCACGAGGCTCAGATATCACTACAGTCACATCATCCGCGTAGGCAACAACACTCAGGGGTAGGCAGTGGGGGACCGGCACCCCCTGAAAACCACACTCCTGCAGTGACCTCAGAAATGGGTCTAAGGCAAATACATACAGCAGCGGACTCAGTGGGCAACCTTGTCTCACCCCCGCCTTAACCCTGAAGGTGTCACCCTGCCAACCATTGATCAGAGGAAAGCTCTCAGCCTCACAATACAAAGTCTTCAGCCAATCGATGAATTGTCCCGGAATACCGTACTTTGACTTTGCCTGGTCAAGACTCACAACATATCTCCCACACCTCAGGGCTTTACATCTCTCAAACATCTCCCTTATGGAGATCACTGCCCCAGAGATGTTCCGCCCTTTTACTGTGCAATACTGACAGCCTGCCAACAGTGCCGGGGACAGACAAACTAACCTAGAAAACAGGATCTTTGCCAGAATCTTCCTGTCGACATTCAAGAGGGCAATCGGCCTCCAGTTCTTGATGTCACTCGGCTCTTTACCTTTAGACAGCAGAATCAGCGAGGACACTCTTATACAATTTGTATAAACATCCACGAGGATTGGGGCCAAGAGGTCTCTGAATGTCTTATAGAATTCTGCTGTTATCCCATCCGGACCTGGTGCCTTCTTCAGATGTAACTTATCAATGGCCTCTTTGACCTCCGCCACCGTCAATTCTGCTGTCAAAGGAGAAAAGTCCAAATCATTAGTATCAGGGAGCGGAGTTGTCTCCAAGAATTGGGTCATCTTGTCTCTATCCAAAACCTTCCTCTGAAACAAGTCAGCATAGTACGATCTCACCACCCCCAGGATACCCTCCCGAGATTCCTGCAAAACACCCTGGGAGTCAGTGAGACCGGTGACAGATTTATTTGCCACCCGCTCCCGGCAATTCTCAAAGGGATCAGGAGACCCTAAGGACCCATAATCCCGTTCAAGAACCAGGGAGGTATACCTGCTGTACTGATACTGCCTTATCTCAGATTTCAGCCGGTCTATCCTTTGTTGGTCCCCACCCGCCGAATACAGTGACTCCAATTCTTTGCGCAGCTTGAGATACTGGCCATACTTACTCCTCCCCTTTTTAAAGGACAGTCTCTTTAAGAGGGTTCTGATCTCATCCTTGACATCCTCCCACCAGGCGGCCATATCATCATAGAAGTCCACCCTCTCTAGCTGACTCTGCATAAAGGAATGAACACATTTCTGGACATAGACATCGTCCAAGATACTGGAATTAAGCTTCCAAAGACCCCTTCCAATATCTGGGCGCTTACTGACACCAAGATGGAAAACTAAGGCCATGTGATCTGAATAAGGGACAGTTCTCTCAGTCCTATCACTAATAAATTCTTCAGGACCCACAAACGCCATATCTATTCTACTGCTCCTGTCAGAACATGAGTATGTTAGTTTTGGTTTCCTTCCACCCTGTGTGAAGACATCATTCAGACCGGCCTGCAATATGATGTTATTTAGGACCTTGGAGTCCCTGGTCACCGCTCTGCCTGAGGACCTGTCACCTGATGTCCTAGTGACATTAAAATCCCCGGCCATTATTACAGGAACAGATGTGAATAGATATGGTTTTACCTCATTATGATGTTTTACCTCATAGATATTTATTAGCCGGAGTCTTCTACCTTGTATGGTGACCTCCAGGATCAGACACCTTCCCATAATGACCTCTGTCATCCTATGTACAGTCACATCCCTGGTGGTAAACAGTATGGCCACCCCGGCATAAGGCTCCACAGCCAGTGACCAGAAAGAAGGCCCAGACGTCCATTCCCTCTCAGCCTCACGTAAATACCCCCAAGAAGTCAGGCGCGTCTCCTGCATAAAGATGATATCTGTGTCCAGGTCTCTAAGATGGTCATAGACTATGTGCCGTGTCCTCCTCACTTTAATACTGTTCACATTACTAGAAGTTACCCTTAAAGTAAACCCAGCCATGATAAGACAGAAGAGCAGAGACCTGACCCCCATTATCACAAGTCAGAATCCGAGTCCCGCTGTCCACCACCTGTCTCCATGTCTGACTCTACCTGAGGTTTTACACTCGGGGGTCTCTTTTTTATTGGGGGTTGGTCCCTTGTGTCACCATCACAGTCATCCTCTATTCTTTTCCATTCAGTGTCCAGATCTCCCTCGGACTCTGACAGAACCTCGTACCTGTTGGACACGACTATCACTCCTGCCCTGTTGTCAGCCCTTTTCTTCACACTTTGGCCGGAGCTGTTCTCCCCCTCAGGCCTGCGGGAGGACTTGTCTTTTTTCCTCCTTTTATTTTGCTTGTATTCTATTCCCCTCAGACACAGAAGTGGACACCCCCGGCTGCTGCTGGTCCTGTGGCACAACCTCCATGTCCCCCTGTGTGCTCTCGGACTGCTGAGGTTCTGGTGTTGTGTTGCTTAAACCCTGCTGGACCTCCTGTCTGGTCAGTATAGGGCCTGATAACAAAGCCTCCTCCTCTACAGCCTCTGCCCCCGCCACAAGGTCCTCATCAGGAAGCTCCCGGCAGATGTTGTGCCAGGCATTGGGACAGTCCCGGTGAGGGTGACCGATCTCACCACAGAGATTACACCTGATGTTCTGGCAGTCGGCACTTACATGACCAGTCTCACCACATAGATTACATTTTACCACAGTGCAGGTATTTGCCAGATGGCCAGGTTTACCACATTTAAAGCACTTTCTGGGCTGACCGGGGTAGAAGCAAACGCCCTTCTCTCTGCCAATGAAAAAGGAGTTGGGCAGATGTTGGGTGATGTTCCCGTGTTGGCGCAGCTTCACCAGGACCTTCCACCCTCCAGTCCAGATACCGTCATCATCTCTGTTCTTGGTGAGATCAGACACCAGGTCACAATGTCTGCGGAGCCACACCACAATGTCCTGGGGGGGAACAGCTTCATTCCAGAAGATTATATTGATGATGACGGTATCTGGCTTGGATATGGGAATAAAACTGAATTTACTCCATCCATCCTTGTCTCTGAACCTGGGGAAGTTGGACCAGAACCGATCCAGATTAGACATGAGCTTAAAGCTGACATCATAGCCCTGTCTATCTGGAAGGTTTATCACTGCCAAGATGTCCGCTGGCACAAACCCCATCTGGTGGCACAGGAGCTCCCTCACCACAAACCTCCTATCCGGAAGGTCCTCCTTGGCACCTCTGTGCCGGAATCTCACCACGTTCCTCCTTTTAAATGCCTGGCCAGTGTAATTGGCGCTGGAGGTGAAGGATGGAGCACCACGGCTCCAGGCATTCCTGGGAGGAACCTGGCGGGTACCTGCGTCCTGTCTTACAGGGTTGGGGTCTACTCTAGGGGGCCCTGCCACATCTGCTGTACTTGTGGGTAAAAGGGGGAAATCCTGCACAGTATTGTGTACAACATCACCTGTCCCATCCACCTCTATGTCATTATCAGACACAACCCCCCACACAGATTGTGCACCCCCTCCAGCCACCAACCCCTCAGGAACATCACAGTCCGCACCCCCAGTCCGTGCCCCAACATTATCACAATCCACACCCCCAGTCCGTGCCCCAACATTATCACAGTCCGCACCCCCAGTCCGTGCCCCAACATTATCACAATCCACACCCCCAGTCCGTGCCCCAACATTATCACAGTCCTCACCCCCAGTCCGTGCCCCAACATCATCACAGTCCTCACCCCCAGTCCGTGCCCCAACATCATCACAGTCCTCACCCCCAGTCCGTGCCCCAACATTATCACAGTCCTCACCCCCAGTCCGTGCCCCAACATCATCACAGTCCTCACCCCCAGTCCGTGCCCCAACATTATCACAGTCCTCACCCCCAGTCCGTGCCCCAACATCATCACAGTCCGCACCCCCAGTCCGTGCCCCAATATCACAGTCCGCACCCTCAGTCCGTGCCCCAACATCATTACAGTCCTCACCCCCAGTCCGTGCCCCAACATTAGAACTCTACTCCATTACCCCATCACCTTCAGACTGGCGAATGTCCACTGTCCTCCTGCTGCACTGGGACTTGTAGTGCCTCTGCAGGTAAGTGAGTTGCAGGCTCCGGAACAGCTGCAGGTGTCTGAGGTTGCTGCTCCTCGGGCTTATGAACATGCCGATCCTTGAAGGTGAAACTTGGGGTTTTTATAAGGGGTCTTGTCACCTCCTGGGGCTCATCTGGGGTGATGACAGGTACCACATCCGATCTGGGCTCTGCACCAAAACTCAGCTGGTACTGGGAAAAGCGTTCCTTGTTCCTATAGGATTCCGCCAAAGGTCCCATCCTCTCCAGTATAGAGTCCATCTCACTCACTATGGTGGCCAGTTCTGTGCTCAGTGTATACAGTTTATTATCATGCATTGTCTTGTATTGTGGATTTGCTGTCTTCAGTTTATATACACAGTCTATATGCATTTGCAGCATATGTTTTAGGTGCTTCAGCTCCTCCATCCTCCTCACCAGTGCTGGGATCTCCTCCGCCAGCTGTAGCTCTGGTGCCCGGGTGGTCTCTTTGCCCTGCTGGAGGGGTCTGGACAGTCTCTCAGGCTGGGTGAACACACCGGAGCCTTGGCTGGTTGTATCTCCTGAGGTCCGGTCACATACACCAGGGTCTGGGGCAGGAACAGTTCTGTTAACACTTTCATATTTCTCCACAGATTTCCCAGGTGTCACCTCCATAGATTTCTCAGTATTGTGGCTCTTACCTCCGGCCTGAGATCTTGTGCGGCCTGAGCGGGTCATGCTGGAGACGACCTCTTGTTTCTGCAGGTTCTCCTGTAAGGTCTGTCTCTCCAGAGATGTCCTCCTGTGTCTCTGTGCTGGAGAGTGGAGCTGCACACCTGCTGCCTGTGATCCCCTCACCTCCTGTGCACCAACATGTGATCCACTCACCTCCTGTGCACCATCATGTGATCCACTCACCTCCTCTGCACCTCCATGTGATCCCCTCACCTCCTGTGCACCTCCATGTGATCCCCTCACCTCCTCTGCACCTCCATGTGATCCCCTCACCTCCTGTGCACCACCATGTGATCCACTCACCTCCTGTGCACCTCCATGTGATCCACTCACCTCCTGTGCACCTCCATGTGATCCCCTCACCTCCTGTGCACCTCCATGTGATCCACTCACCTCCTGTGCACCTCCACGTGATCCACTCACCTCCTGTGCACCTCCATGTGATCCACTCACCTCCTGTGCACCTCCATGTGATCCGCTCACCTCCTGTGCACCTCCATGTGATCCCCTCACCTCCTGTGCACCTCCATGTGATCCCCTCACCTCCTGTGCACCTCCATGTGATCCACTCACCTCCTGTGCACCTCCATGTTATCCCCTCACCTCCTGTGCACCTCCATGTGATCCCCTCACCTCCTCTGCACCTCCATGTGATCCCCTCACCTCCTGTGCACCTCCATGTGATCCACTCACCTCCTGTGCACCTCCATGTGATCCCCTCACCTCCTCTGCACCTCCATGTGATCCCCTCACCTCCTGTGCACCTCCATGTGATCCCCTCACCTCCTGTGCACCTCCATGTGATCCACTCACCTCCTGTGCACCTCCATGTGATCCCCTCACCTCCTGTGCACCTCCATGTGATCCACTCACCTCCTGTGCACCTCCATGTGATCCACTCACCTCCTGTGCACCTCCATGTGATCCCCTCACCTCCTGTGCACCTCCATGTGATCCCCTCACCTCCTGTGCACCTCCATGTGATCCCCTCACCTCCTGTGCACCTCCATGCGATCCACTCACCTCCTGTGCACCTCCATGTGATCCACTCACCTCCTGTGCACCTCCATGTGATCCACTCACCTCCTGTGCACCTCCATGTGATCCACTCACCTCCTGTGCACCTCCATGTGATCCCCTCACCTCCTGTGCACCTCCATGTGATCCCCTCACCTCCTCTGCACCTCCATGTGATCCCCTCACCTCCTGTGCACCTCCATGTGATCCACTCACCTCCTGTGCACCTCCATGTGATCCCCTCACCTCCTGTGCACCTCCATGTGATCCCCTCACCTCCTCTGCACCTCCATGTGATCCCCTCACCTCCTGTGCACCTCCATGTGATCCCCTCACCTCCTCTGCACCTCCATGTGATCCCCTCACCTCCTGTGCACCTCCATGTGATCCACTCACCTCCTGTGCACCTCCATGTGATCCCCTCACCTCCTCTGCACCTCCATGTGATCCCCTCACCTCCTGTGCACCTCCATGTGATCCCCTCACCTCCTGTGCACCTCCATGTGATCCACTCACCTCCTGTGCACCTCCATGTGATCCCCTCACCTCCTGTGCACCTCCATGTGATCCACTCACCTCCTGTGCACCTCCATGTGATCCACTCACCTCCTGTGCACCTCCATGTGATCCCCTCACCTCCTGTGCACCTCGATGTGATCCCCTAACCTCCTGTGCACCTCCATGTGATCCACTCACCTCCTGTGCACCTCCATGTGATCCACTCACTTCCTGTGCACCTCCATGTGATCCACTCACCTCCTGTGCACCTCCATGTGATCCCCTCACCTCCTGTGCACCTCCATGTGATCCACTCACCTCCTGTGCACCTCCATGTGATCCCCTCACCTCCTGTGCACCTCCATGTGATCCACTCACCTCCTGTGCACCTCCATGTGATCCCCTCACCTCCTGTGCACCTCCATGTGATCCACTCACCTCCTGTGCACCTCCATGTGATCCACTCACCTCCTGTGCACCTCCATGTGATCCACTCACCTCCTGTGCACCTCCATGTGATCCCCTCACCTCCTGTGCACCTCCATGTGATCCACTCACCTCCTGTGCACCTCCATGTGATCCCCTCACCTCCTGTGCACCTCCATGTGATCCACTCACCTCCTGTGCACCTCCATGTGATCCCCTCACCTCCTGTGCACCTCCATGTGATCCACTCACCTCCTGTGCACCTCCATGTGATCCACTCACCTCCTGTGCACCTCCATGTGATCCACTCACCTCCTGTGCACCTCCATGGCCTCGGTTTGCAGACTTTGGAGTTCCCACAATGGATTCTGTCTTGAATTCAGTCATGTTACCATCACACTGTACACCATGGCTGGCAGACTGTTCCACATCACATTCCTTACACATACTTGCTGCTGCTTTCTTTTCTTTACATACGTCCATCGCTGTATTTTCCTTCTTTACAATGGCTGGACTTACATGCTCAGTATTCTTCTGTACTGGAAGGACTTTAGGATTTACATCCACATTAGAAGAAGCCTGGGAGTTTTCCCCCAGTGTAGGCCGAGAAGCCTGGGCCTTGCTTGGGGAGCTTCCCCGCCCAGGGTGGCCCCGCCCCGGGCTTTCTCCAGACATCAGGAGAACTACAGACACACAACCTCACAGCTAGGAGGCAGTATTATAGTAGTTATATTCTTGTATATAGGAGCAGTATTATAGTAGTTATATTCTTGTATATAGGAGCAGTATTATAGTAGTTATATTCTTGTATATAGGAGCAGTATTATAGTAGTTATATTCTTGTATATAGGAGACAGTATTATAGTAGTTATATTCTTGTATATAGGAGACAGTATTATAGTAGTTATATTCTTGTATATAGGAGCAGTATTATAGTAGTTATATTCTTGTATATAGGAGCAGTATTATAGTAGTTATATTCTTGTATATAGGAGCAGTATTATAGTAGTTATATTCTTGTATATAGGAGCAGTATTATACTAGTTATATTCTTGTATATAGGAGCAGTATTATACTAGTTATATTCTTGTATATAGGAGCAGTATTATAGTAGTTATATTCTTGTATATAGGAGGAAGTATTATAGTAGTTATATTCTTGTATATAGGAGCACTATTATAGTAGTTATATTCTTGTATATAGGAGACAGTATTATAGTAGTTATATTCTTGTATATAGGAGCAGTATTATAGTAGTTATATTCTTGTATATAGGAGCAGTATTATACTAGTTATATTCTTGTATATAGGAGCAGTATTATAGTAGTTGTATTCTTGTATATAGGAGCAGTATTATAGTAGTTATATTCTTGTATATAGGAGCAGTATTATACTAGTTATATTCTTGTATATAGGAGCAGTATTATAGTAGTTATATTCTTGTATATAGGAGCAGTATTATAGTAGTTATATTCTTGTATATAGGAGGAAGTATTATAGTAGTTATATTCTTGTATATAGGAGCAGTATTATAGTAGTTATATTCTTGTATATAGGAGGAAGTATTATAGTAGTTATATTCTTGTATATAGGAGCACTATTATAGTAGTTATATTCTTGTATATAGGAGACAGTATTATAGTAGTTATATTCTTGTATATAGGAGCAGTATTATAGTAGTTATATTCTTGTATATAGGAGCAGTATTATACTAGTTATATTCTTGTATATAGGAGCAGTATTATAGTAGTTGTATTCTTGTATATAGGAGCAGTATTATAGTAGTTATATTCTTGTATATAGGAGCAGTATTATACTAGTTATATTCTTGTATATAGGAGCAGTATTATAGTAGTTATATTCTTGTATACAGGAGAAGTATTATAGTAGTTATATTCTTGTATATAGGAGGCAGTATTATAGTAGTTATAGTCTTGTATATAGGAGCAGTATTATAGTAGTTATATTCTTGTATATAGGGGCAGTATTATAGTAGTTATATTCTTGTATATAGAAGCAGTATTATAGTAGTTTATATTCTTGTATATAGGAGCAGTATTATAGTAGTTATATTCTTGTATATAGGAGCAGTATTATAGTAGTTATATTCTTGTATATAGGAGCAGTATTATAGTAGTTATATTCTTGTATATAGGAGCAGTATTATGGTAGTTATATTCTTGTATATAGGAGCAGTATTATAGTAGTTATATTCTTGTATATAGGAACAGTATTATAGTAGTTATATTCCTGTATATAGGGGGCAGTATTATAGTAGTTATATTCTTGTATATAGGAGCAGTATTATAGTAGTTATATTCTTGTATATAGGAGCAGTATTATAGTAGTTATATTCTTGTATATAGGAGCAGTATTATAGTAGTTATATTCTTGTATATAGGAGACAGTATTATAGTAGTTATATTCTTGTATATAGGAGCAGTATTATAGTAGTTATATTCTTGTATATAGGAGCAGTATTATAGTAGTTATATTCTTGCATATAGGAGGCAGTATTATAGTAGATATATTCTTGTATATAGGAGCAGTATTATAGTAGTTATATTCTTGTACATAGGTAGCAGTATTATGGTAGTTATATTCTTGTACATAGGAGCAGTATTATAGTAGTTATATTCTTGTATATATGAGCAGTATTATAGTAGTTATATTCTTGTATATAGGAGGCAGTATTATAGTAGTTAAATTCTTGTATATAGGAGCAGTATTATAGTAGTTATATTCTTGTATATAGGAGCAGTATTATAGTATTTATATTCTTGTATATATAGGAGCAGTATAATAGCAGTTATATTCTTGTATATAGGGGCAGTATTATAGTAGTTATATTCTTGTATATAGGAGCAGTATTATAGTAGTTATATTCTTGTATATAGGAGCAGTATTATAGTAGTTATATTCTTGTATATAGGAGGCAGTATTATAGTAGTTATATTCTTGTATATAGGAGCAGTATTATAGTAGTTATATTCTTGTATATAGGAGCAGTATTATAGTAGTTATATTCTTGTATATAGGAGCAGTATTATAGTAGCTATATTCTTGTATATAGGAGCAGTATTATAGTAGTTATATTCTTGTATATAGGAGCAGTATTATAGTAGTTATATTCCTGTATATAGGAGACAGTATTATAGTAGTTATATTCTTGTATATAGGAGCAGTATTATAGTAGTTATATTCTTGTATATAGGAGCAGTATTATAGTAGTTATATTCTTGTATATAGGAGCAGTATTATAGTAGCTATATTCTTGTATATAGGAGGCAGTATTATAGTAGTTATATTCTTGTATATAGGAGCAGTATTATAGTAGCTATATTCTTGTATATAGGAGCAGTATTATAGTAGTTATATTCTTGTATATAGGAGCAGTATTATAGTAGTTATATTCCTGTATATAGGAGACAGTATTATAGTAGTTATATTCTTGTATATAGGAGCAGTATTATAGTAGTTATATTCTTGTATATAGGAGCAGTATTATAGTAGTTTTATTCTTGTCTTCTCGCTGTTGTTCTCTGTTGTCTTCTTCTTTTCCTGTATACAGGGATGTCTGTGTTCTTGGTAAGAATAATGTAATGTCGGGGGGTTTTGTGGTCTCCCGATGCAGAAGTTGCTTCTTTCCTGATGTCTGAGCAGGAACCACAAATGTTGTGTAAAGATTTCTAAGTATATTGTGCGCAGACATCACCCTTCTGGGGTGTGATACATCAGGGGGAAAGTTTCAAATCATGGCGCAAATGTGAGTGACAAACAGTATTTATCATAGAAGGGGGCGAGAAGAAAAGGTTTGAATACCGCCACATACTAGGTACTCATGTGCGCCCCCTGCCCCCACCTATTGTCACCTCATAGACAAGTGGTCTCCAACCTGCGGACCTCCAGATGTTGTAAAACTACAACTCCCAGCATGACCGGACAGCCAACGGCTGTCCGGACATGCTGGGAGTTGAAGTTTTGCAAAAGGGAAGCCTTGATTTACCTTTCATGATCAGTGTGGATCCTCTGGAAGAGGCAGACAAGTGTTTGGATTTCAGGGCATGCTGGGAGTTGTAGTTTTGCAACATCTGGAGGTCCGTAGGTTGGAGACCACTGTCATAGACTATACTGGGGTCCTAGATCTACAGAGAAGCCTCAGGATAGACAGGAAGCGGCTTCACTCTGCAGTAAATGTCACCATGGATAGGGGGCAGCACCTCCAAAATGTCCGCAATATTCCCCGTATCTAAGAGAAGCTGCATCTTTGTGTTTGCTTGCATCTGCCTATTCGTTTTCCATTTTAAGCCCCACCCAGTTCTGCAAGGACACACCCCTTTACATGAAACTCTAAGCTCCACCTAGTTTTGCCAGGACAAACCCCTCAATATGCAAATCCAGATAAGCCCCACCTAGATCTGCATGAGAGCACCTCTGTATATGCAATTTCAGATAAGCCACACCCACTTCTACATTCTGCATCTTTATAAGCAAATCTAAATAACCCCACCAATTTCGGAATGGGAAAACCTCTTTATATGCAAATATAAATAAGCCACATCCATTTCTTAAAAATGTCCTATTTATGTCTATTTAAATCCAAATAAGCCCCGCCTATTTTTGCATGAACACACAAGAACAAATCCCTTTATATTCAAATGTTAATAAGCCTTACCTATTTATGTACACACCCCTTTATATGCCATTCTTAATAAGCCCCACCCAGTTCTGCATGAACTTACCCCTTTATATTAAAATGTGAATAAGCCCCGCCTATATATGCATGGACACACCCCTTTTTAAATAAGCACCAGCCATTTCTGCATAAGCACACCCCTTTATATGCAAATCTAAATAAGCCCCGCCTCTCTATTATCTATAATAATGTTTGTGGGCCAGTACCACAGGAAATGGACATTTCGAAGGAACCGCATTTACAGTGTATATATATAAATATTCATACATGGCGGGATAGCTCATGGCGTATACGGTAAAGCTGTGTATAGATTTGCACTCATTCCCCGGTAGGCCCCCGTTTGGGTAACAAATATATCAGGTTTACAATAATTAAATATATGGAGTAACACAGTAGACTGCCCTTTAGTATGCATAAAAAACGATATTGCGCGGTATACATTTTTCGTTTTCCCCCCATTATTAGCCCCTTTAAAGCACTTTCTCAGGCATCTATAAAATGTCAGGAGTTTACTTTAAGATTACGGGAGCATAGTCCCACCTGCTGGCTGTAGAAGGTATTGCAGGCCTCTTTTTATGGCTATAGAGCAGAGTTCCCCAACTTGTAACTCTACAGCTGTTGCAAAACCACAGCTCCCAGCTGGGAGTTGTAGTTTTGCAACAGCTGGAGGTTCACTGTTTGGAGACCACTGTCCTATAGAAATTTCCAGTTAGCTTTCTGCAGGATCTGGCTGATAACAGAGGCCAATAGCTTCATGGGAAGGCCAGTATGTGACACTGGGTGTGGACGCTGTGAGTTCTGTCACTTCTGCTATGATAGATCTTTCATTGTGGTTTACTTCACTCTTCATCATTTCCCTGCCCCGCCCGACACCAAATAACAGCAGCACACAGGATGTAAGGACGCCAAGGCTCCGTGTGAGAAGAAGCAGCAACGCAACGAATGGGTGGTAAAAAAAAAAAAATGTAATGAGAAGATGTAAACTAATTACAGAAGTAATGAGCGTGCGGGGTAAAACCGCCATGAGAGCGGGACCGCACCGCAGGGAGCCAGCCGGACAGGAATACTGGGGCAACAAAGGAGCTGCCCGAATACCATATGGACAAAGGAGCTGCCCGAATACCATATGGACAAAGGAGCTGCCCGAATTTCTTATGCACAAAGGAGCTGCCCGAATACCATATGGACAATGGAGCTGCCCAAATACCATATGGACAAAGGAGCTGCCCGAATACCATATGGACAAAGGAGCTGCCCAAATACCATATGGGCAAAGGAGCTGCCCGAATTTCTTATGCACAAAGGAGCTGCCCGAATACCATATGGACAATGGAGCTGCCCAAATACCATATGGACAAAGGAGCTGCCCGAATACCATATGGACAAAGGAGCTGCCCAAATACCATATGGGCAAAGGAGCTGCCCGAATTTCTTATGCACAAAGGAGCTACCCGAATACCATATGGACAAAGGAGCTGCCCAAATACCATATGGACAAAGGAGCTACCCGAATACCATATGGACAAAGGAGCTACCCGAATACCATATGGACAAAGGAGCTGCCCAGATACCATATGGACAATGGAGCTGCTCGAATACCATATGGACAAAGGAGCTGCCCCAATACCATATGGACAAAGGAGCTACCCGAGTACCATATGGACAATGGAGCTGCCCAAATACCATATGGACAAAGGAGCTACCCGAATACCATATGGACAAAGGAGCTACCCGAATACCATATAGACAATGGAGCTGCCCAAATACTATATGGACAATGGAGCTGCCCGAATACCATATGGACAGAGGAACTGCCCAAATACCATATGGACAAAGGAGCTGCCAGAATACCATATGGACAGAGGAGCTGCCCGAATACCATATGGACAAAGGAGCTGCCCGAATACAGTGATCCCCCGACCTACGATGGCCCTGACATATGGCCATCGACATATGATGCTTTTTTATGTCGGGCCATCGCATTAAGTGCTATCCGGCAGCGCCAAATGCTTAAGCTGCTGCCGGATAGCAGCTTAATGTTCCCCGTGTGGTGCGGTAAGTATTACTTACCCCTCCATGATGCTCCGGGGTGCCCTCCGGGTCCAGCGCTGGTCTTCCGTTGTCTTCTCGGCCCTCTCCGATGACGTCAATATGCTGCTGTGCACGTCATCCAATAGGAATGGCGTACGCAGCGGCGTAATGACGTCGCTACGCATGCTTAGTAAGGCCTTGCGGAAGACAGAAGAGGACCGGAGAAGACAGAAGAGGACCGGAGAAGACAGAAGAGGACCGGAGAAGACAGCGGAGAGCCCAGCGGAGGCCCGGGATCACCATCAGGAGCGGCGGGGACACCATCTCGAGCGGTGGGGACAGGTGAGTACAGCTTCCTATACTTTACATTGCACGAATCCCTCAACATACGATGGATTCGACAAACGATGGCTCGTTTGGAACAAATTACCATCGTATGTTGAGGGACCACTGTACCATATGGACAAAGGAGCTACCCGAATACCATATGGACAATGGAGCTGCCCGAATACCATATGGACAATGGAGCTGCCCGAATACCATATGGACAATGGAGCTGCCCGAATACCATATGGACAATGGAGCTGCCCGAATACCATATGGACAATGGAGCTGCCCGAATACCATATGGACAAAGGAGCTGCCTGAATACCATATGGACAGAGGAGCTACCTGAATACCATATAGAATAATGAAGAAAAAGAACCTTTTCTGCGGGCGCTGTTCTTGATTCCAGAAATGTCAAACAGGATGCTGGCGTATGGTTAAAGTGCTGTATAACACTATGTTTATTGAAAGTTCATAAAACCAATGACGCGTTTTGGAGGGACAGTCCTCCTTCCTCAGATTGGCATCTGAGGAAGGAGCACTGTCCCTCCGAAACGTGTCATTGGTTTTATGAACTTTCAATAAACATAGTGTTATACAGCACTTTAACCAGACTCCAGCATCCTGTTTGACATTTCTGGAATCAAGAACAGCGCCCGCAGAAAAGGTTCTTTTTCTTCATTATTCTTCACGTCCTACATGGGAGAAGCTTCCTTCTTTCCCATTTCTACCTTGGGCCCAGCAGTTCATTTCCAGAGGATCATTGATACCCCATTGGGGTTATATGCGCATTTTCTCCCTAAGCAGGTGAGCGGCCATCTTGAGGAGCCGACCTTGTCCTGTCCCTATTGGGACATTGGTACCCTGGGTAATACACGAGGCGCTGTCCTCCCCTGTTTTTGTTTCTCCCACTAGGTTCTACGAATACCATATAGACAAAGGAGCTACCTGAATACCATATAGACAAAGGAGCTACCCAAATACTATATGGACAAAGGAGCTGCCCAAATTATATATCAACTACTCTACAGAATTCATGTTATGTGTGCAACTTAAATACAGGCAAAAAGTACTAGTAATCCGGAACGTTCTGTGGAGACGGAGACATGACTGAGAGAAATCACACAGTCTAAATCTAAACTAACGCTATACAAAAAATGTGAGGACTGAGATAGATATAGATAGATAGATAGAGATGAGATAGATGGATAGATATAAGATATATAGATAGATAGATATGAGATAGATAGATATTAGATAGATAGATAGATAGATATGAGATAGATAGATAGATAGATAGAGATGAGATAGATGGATAGATATGAGATATATAGATAGATAGATAGATAGATAGATAGATATGAGATAGATAGATATTAGACAGACAGATAGATAGATAGATAGATAGATATGAGATAGATATGAGATATTTAGATAGATATGAGACAGATAGATATTAGATAGACAGATAGATATGAGATAGATATGAGATAGATAGATAGATATGAGATAGATAGATGTTAGATAGACAGATAGATGTTAGATAGACAGATATATATGAGATATATAGATAGATATGAGACAGATAGATAGATAGATAGATAGATAGATGGATAGATAGATATGAGATAGATAGATATTAGATAGACAGATATATAGATAGATATGAGATAGACAGATAGATATGAGATAGATAGATATAAGATAGACAGATAGATGTTAGATTGACAGACAGATAGATATGAGATAGATAGACAGATATATATGAGATAGATAGATATTAGATAGACAGATATTAGATATGAGATAGATAGATATGAGATAGATAGATAGATAGATAGATATAGATATGAGATAGATAGATATTAGATAGACAGATAGATAGATAGATATTAGATATATAGATATGAGATAGATAGATATATATTAGATAGACAGATAGATAGATTATAGATAGATAGATATGAGAGATAGATAGATATTAGATAGATATGAGATAGATAGATGTCACGATGCCGGCTGGCAGGTAGTGGACCCTCTGTGCCAGAGAGGGATTGGCGTGGACCGTGCTAGTGGACCGGTTCTAAGCCACTACTGGTTTTCACCAGAGCCCGCCGCAAAGCGGGATGGTCTTGCTGCGGCGGTAGTGACCAGGTCGTATCCACTAGCAACGGCTCACCTCTCTGGCTGCTGAAGATAGGCGCGGTACAAGGGAGTAGGCAGAAGCAAGGTCGGACGTAGCAGAAGGTCGGGGCAGGCAGCAAGGATCGTAGTCAGGGGCAACGGCAGAAGGTCTGGAAACACAGGCAAGGAACACACAAGGAACGCTTTCACTGGCACTAAGGCAACAAGATCCGGCAAGGGAGTGCAAGGGAGGAGACTAGATATAGCCAGGGAACAGGTGGGAACCAATTAAGCTAATTGGGCCAGGCACCAATCATTGGTGCACTGGCCCTTTAAATCTCAGAGAGCTGGCGCGCGCGCGCCCTAGAGAGCGGAGCCGCGCGCGCCAGCACATGACTGCAGGGGACCGGGACGGGTAAGTGACCTGGGATGCGACTCGCGAGCGGGCGCGTCCCGCTGTGCGAATCGCATCCCCAACGGCCAAGACAGTGCAGCGCTCCCGGTCAGCAGGACTGACCGGGGCGCTGCAGGGAGAAAGACGCCGTGAGCGCTCCGGGGAGGAGCGGGGACCCGGAGCGCTAGGCGTAACAATAGATAGATAGATATGACATAGATAGATAGATATGACATAGATAGATATGAGATAGATATGAGATAGATAGATATGAGATAGATAGATATGAGAGATAGATAGATAGATAGATAGATATGAGATAGATAAATATGAGATAGATAGATAATTCCAAAAATAAGCAGCACATCAAGAAAAATGAAGGTCTGTAGGCAGGGTGCACGCATGCTGGAGCCACGGTCTTCTGGTTCCTTGGTAATTACAGTAGTAATATACAGCACAAAGAAATGTCATGCAAAGTGCTTTATTCCATGTGGTACAAAAAGCTTTTTGTACCACATGGAATAAAGCACTTTGCATGACATTTCGGTGTGCTGTATATTACTACTGTAGATAGCTAGATAGATAGATATGAGATAGATAGATATGAGATAGATAGATAGATAGATATGAGATAGATAGATATGAGATAGATAGATAGATATGAGATAGATAGATATGAGATAGATAGATAGATAGATATGAGATAGATAGATAGATAGATAGATAGATATGAGATAGATATGAGATAGATAGATAAATATGAGATAGATAGATATGAGATAGATAGATAAGAGATAGATAGATAGATATGAGATAGATAGATATGAGATAGATAGATATAAGCTAGATAAATAGATAGATATGAGATAGATAGATATGAGATAGATAGATAGATAGATAGATAGATATGAGATAGATAGATAAATATGAGATAGATAGATACATATGAGATAGATAGATAGATGTAAGATAGATAGATATGAGATAGATAGATATAAGATAGATAAATAGATAGATATGAGATAGATATGAGATAGATAGATATGAGATATATAGATATGAGATAGATAGATAGATATAAGATAGATAGATATTAGATAGACAGATAGATAGATAGATAGATTATAGATAGATAGATATGAGAGGTAGATAGATAGATATTAGATAGATAGATAGATAGATAGATATGAGATAGATAGATATGAGATAGATAGATATGAGATAGATAAATAGACAGATATGAGATAGATAGATAGATAGATAGATATGAGATAGATAGATATAAGACAGATAAATAGATAGATATGAGATAGATAGATATGAGATAGATAGATATGAGATAGATAAATACATATGAGATAGATAGATGTAAGATAGATAGATAGGAGATAGATAGATATAAGCTAGATAAATAGATAGATATGAGATAGATAGATATGAGATAGATAGATAGATAGATATGAGATAGATAGATAAATATGAGATAGATAGATACATATGAGATAGATAGATAGATAGATGTAAGATAGATAGATATGAGATAGATAGATAGATAGATATAAGCTAGATAAATAGATAGATATGAGATAGATATGAGATAGATAGATATGAGATATATAGATATGAGATAGATAGATAGATAGATAGATAGATAGATAGATAGATATAAGATAGATAGATATTAGATAGACAGATAGATAGATAGATAGATAGATTATAGATAGATAGATATGAGAGGTAGATAGATAGATATTAGATAGATAGATAGATAGATATGAGATAGATAGATATGAGATAGATAGATAGATAGATAGATATGAGATAGATATGAGATAGATAAATAGACAGATATGAGATAGATAGATAGATAGATATGAGATAGATAGATATAAGACAGATAAATAGATAGATATGAGATAGATAGATAGATAGATATGAGATAGATAGATATGAGATAGATAAATACATATGAGATAGATAGATGTAAAATAGATAGATAGGAGATAGATAGATATAAGACAGCTAAATAGATAGATATGAGATAGATAGATAGATAGATATTAGATAGATAAATAGATATGAGATAGATATGAGATAGATAGATATAAGATACAGAGATAGATAGATGATGGATAAATATGACATAGATATTAAAAGCAGCAATGCAACAGATGATTGGTAAAAAAAATATTTAATGAGAAGATGTAAACTACTTACAGAAATAATGTCCGTCCGAGCATACAGAGTAAAACCGCCATGAGAGCGGGACCGCACCGCAAGGAGCCAGCCGGACAGGAATACTGGGGCAACAAAGGAGCTCCCCGAATACCATATGGACAAAGGAGCTGCCCGAATACCATATGGACAAAGGAGCTGCCCGAATACCATATGGACAAAGGAGCTGCCCGAATACCATATGGACAAAGGAGCTACCCGAATACCATATGGACAAAGGAGCTGCCCGAATACCATATGGACAAAGGAGCTGCCCGAATACCATATGGACAAAGGAGCTGCCCAAATACCATATGGACAAAGGAGCTACCCGAATACCATATGGACAAAGGAGCTGCCCGAATACCATATGGACAAAGGAGCTGCCCAAATACCATATGGACAAAGGAGCTACCCGAATACCATATGGACAAAGGAGCTACCCGAATACCATATGGACAAAAGAGCTGCCCGAATACCATATGGACAAAAAGCTGCCCGAATACCATACGGACAAAGGAGCTACCCGAATACCATATGGACAAAAGAGCTGCCCGAATACCATATGGACAAAAGAGCTGCCCGAATACCATATGGACAAAGGAGCTATCCGAATACCATATGGACAAAGGAGCTACCCGAATACCATATGGACAAAGGAGCTGCCCAAATATCATATTGACAAAGGAGCTGCCCAAATAATATATCAACTACAGAATTCATGTTATGTGTGCAACTAAAATACAGGCAAAAAGTACTAATAATCCAGAACGTTCTGTGGAGATGGAGACATGACTGAGAGAAATCACAAAGACCAAATCTAAACTAACGCTATACCAAAAATGTGAGGACTGAGATAGATAGATAGATAGCTAGATAGAAATGAGATAGATAGATATGAGATATAGATAGATATGAGATAGATAGATTGATAGATATGAGATAAATAGATAGATAGATATGAGATAGATCTGAGATAGATAGATATATAGATATGAGATAGATATATAGATATGAGATAGATAGATATGAGATAGATAGATACATATGAGATAGATAGATAGATATGAGAGAGATAGATAGATAGATATGAGATAGATAGATAGAAATATATGAGATAGATAGAGAGATAAGAGATAGATACATAGATAGATAGAAAGATATGAGATAGATAGAGAGATAAGAGATAGATAGATATGAGATAGATAGATAGAAAGATATGAGATAGATAGATATGAGATAGATAGATAGATAGAAAGATATTAGATAGATAGAGAGATAAGAGATAGATAGATATGAGATAGATAGATGGGTTTACCTAGTTGTTTCCCGCTGTACCGACCCCTTTGTGGGTGCAGTGTTCCTCTCTTTTGGGGTGTGTACAGTGTGTTATCACTACATTAACCCTTTAGTAATAAAGCAGTGTACTGTAATAAGTGCTGCTGGCTGTATATAATAATACTGTAGGTCACACAGGAGGATACTGACATGATGCCCCTCACACGCAGGACCTTCACCAGGACCTTCACTTGGACTTCCCCTCATCTCCAGGTCGGTATTTTTGTCCATGTCTCACCAGCTATTATTCCACCGTCGGAGATGGGATCTGCTCTTGTACTGGAGGCTTCTCCGGTTCTTCATTCCCCTGGGAAGCGTCCTCCAGCAATGGCTTCTTCTCTGAGGTGTCCCCTTTGCCCAACTCGTTCACCTCAACCAAGGAGTCTTCCTTCTTCTCGGCACTGATGAAAGTGACCATCTCCTGTTCCTGTCCGGGTTCTGGTTTGCTGCTCGATGTCCCATTTCCCACCCCCATTGGATGTTGCGTCACCTTCCCTTCTCCCAGCTCTGGCACTTGCCCGGCCCATACATCATGCCTCTTGGAGCTACTTCTAGAAAAGTCTTGGGAACCTCTTCGTCTTTTCCTCACCAACATGACCACGATGGTGATCAGGATCAAGACTAGGAGGACCATTAAGACCGCAATCAGGATTATATTTTTCATGTTGTCGTTTTTTGCGTCCTGGTTATTTTTAGGGCCCTTTGTGAACAGCGATTTAGAGGTTCCCGTCTCACCAGATGTTTGGGAAGAAGTAGTCATCTCATTGTCATTGTCATTCGTTGGATTTGTAAATGGGAGACCTGCAGGAATGGTGATGCTCCCATTGACTGGTCCGGTACTGAAGGCGGCAGATGATGGACCTTCGCTTGTGGTTGAGATGATGGTCATCGAAGCATTTGCTGTGGAGGTTGTTTCTTCTTGTAATGTCTTGCCAGTTGGAGGTTTCTCTTGCCCGGGGGTTGTTTTTGACTCTTTGATACTTGTAGAAGACATTACAGGCTTCTCGGTTGAGATATCATTTAAAGTAGCCTCTTCATCACTGGGTGTATTAGCATTTAAAGGGGCAATCAATGGACCACTGGTGTTGGACCCGATGGTCATAGCATCTGCCACATTGGTTGATGTTTCTTCTTGAGTTGTCTCTATAGCTGTACTTGTCTCTTGCTCAGTGGTCACTTTTGACTCTTTGCTGCTTCCATGACCAGCCATAAGTTTTTTATCGATCATATTGAAAGTAGAATCGGTGGGTGTTCTGTCATTTAAAGCAGCAAGCGGACTATTCATAGTCGAAATGGGTAAAGTTTGGACACCATCGGTTTCCATCTCAGGGTCAATGGTGGTTTTTGGGTCCATAGATGAAGAGCGGGTCATCGACAGGAAGAGCAGCCATAACTTCAGAAGTTGACCCCCCATGATGATCTTTCCACTGTATTGGGTTCTTTTCTGCTTCTTTACAAAACCTTTAACAAAAAAAGATATTTTATTATGAGGACTATAAGAAGGATCTGAATATCTACCCAAGGCTGCTCTACGAGACCCCCAAACAGCAACCTTACAGGGGACAGTGAAGCTTCTAAAGTAAAGGAATAGACATATACAGAATTGTCTTAGCACGAGGCACCCTACGTAGTACAACGTCTATGATGGAAAAGACCAACAGTGAGAGGAACTTGGGTAGAAAAGCTGGTACCCGCCTCCTCCCTCTCCTGAGTTACGGTACAGGAAGGGCCTCTCCTGTACCACAAGATTTAGTAATTTCCTGTGGTTGGAGGAGTAAGCGAGAAGAAATTATTCTAGAAACATGGTGATGGAGAGGAGATAAGAGAGGTAGACCAACAACGAGGGTGCCTCCAGGTAGACCAACAACGAGGGTGCCTCCAGGTAGACCAACAACGAGGGTGCCTCCAGGTAGACCAACAACGAGGGTGCCTCCAGGTAGACCAACAACGAGGGTGCCTCCAGTACATTGTACTGTATGATGAGAACCTTCTATGCCGGTAGAACATTTAATTTTTGGATGTTCTTCATCCATGATCACCGAGAATGAGACAATGAGATCAGCTGACATCATGACCCCTTCACGCCATATGGTACATTAGTCTTGTGGTCCCAATAAACATTAGGTTTTAAGGTGGTCCCTTCCCTCTAGACTCGACAGGATTCAATGATAAATATACAATATATAGTGCTCCCTCAAGTTACAATATTAATCGTTCCAGGACGGCCATTGTATGTTGAAACCATTGTATGTTGAGACCATAACTCTACGGAAACCTGGTAATTGGTTCTGAAGCCACCAAAATGTCATCCAAAAAATAGGAAAAAGTGAGGATTAAAGAAAAATAAGTAGATAACTAATAGAGATAAAGCAAATACTTACATATAAAAGTAATAAAGATCTGCTGGGAGCTGTAATCACTGTCTATTTCAGGGTTTTCCAACCAGGGTGCCTCCAGCTGTTGCAAAACTACAACTTCCAGCATGCCCGGACAGCCTTCGACTGTCCGGGCATGCTGGGAGATGTAGTTTTGCAACAGCTGGAGGCACCCTCGTTGTTGGTCTATGTAGAAGACAGGAGCTTCTTCATGGTCCTGTACAGTACACGCAATGTCCTATAAAAAGTAAAATGGAGCCGCCCTTACCTGGTGTCCATGGGAGCAGCTATACACAGGTAAAGAGTACAGAACATGTAATTCCTCCCTGTACTGTAGGAGGCACTATCAGATACCAGTCAGTGCATACACTTCAGTAATACAGGTAAAGAGTACAGAACATGTAATACCTCCCTGTACTGTAGGGGGCGCTACCAGACACCAGTGAGTGCATACACTTCAGTAATACAGGTAAAGAGTACAGAACATGTAATACCTCCTTGTACTGTAGGGGGCGCTACCAGACACCAGTCAGTGCATACACTTCAGTAATACAGGTAAAGAGTACAGAACATGTAATACCTTCCTGTACTGTAGGGGGCGCTACCAGACACCAGTCAGTGCATACACTTCAGTAATACAGGTAAAGAGTACAGAACATGTAATACCTTCCTGTACTGTAGGGGGCGCTACCAGACACAAGTCAGTGCATACACTTCTGTAATACAGGTAAAGAGTACAGAACATGTAATACCTCCCTATACTGTAGGGGGCGCTACCAGACACCAGTCAGTGCATACACTTCAGTAATACAGGTAAAGAGTACAGAACATGTAATACCTCCCTGTACTGTAGGGGGCGCTACCAGACACCAGTGAGTGCATACACTTCAGTAATACAGGTAAAGAGTACAGAACATGTAATACCTCCCTGTACTGTAGGGGGCGCTACCAGACACCAGTCAGTGCATACACTTCAGTAATACAGGTAAAGAGTACAGAACATGTAATACCTTCCTGTACTGTAGGGGGCGCTACCAGACACCAGTCTATACATACACTTCAGTAATACAGGTAAAGAGTACAGAACATGTAATACCTCCCTGTACTGTAGGGGGCGCTACCAGACACCAGTCAGTGCATACACTTCAGTAATACAGGTAAAGAGTACAGAACATGTAATACCTTCCTGTACTGTAGGGGGCGCTACCAGACACCAGTCAGTGCATACACTTCTGTAATACAGGTAAAGAGTACAGAACATGTAATACCTCCCTATACTGTAGGGGGCGCTACCAGACACCAGTCAGTGCATACACTTCAGTAATACAGGTAAATAGTACAGAACATGTAATACCTCTCTGTACTGTAGGGGGCGCTACCAGACACCAGTCAGTGCATACACTTCAGTAATACGGGTAAAGAGTACAGAACATGTAATACCCCCCTGTGCTGTAGGGGGCGCTACCAGACACCAGTCAGTGTATATACTTCAGTAATACAGGTAAAGAGTACAGAACATATAATACCTCCCTGTACTGTAGGGGGCGCTACCAGACACCAGTCAGTGCATACACTTCAGTAATACAGGGGTTTTACCGGTGAAATGTCCATTCTGATTGGTCGGTTCTTCCAGCCATTGACACGTTTCGCAGATTCCATAGCATTGTATGCTGAGTCCGGTTTCAAGTTACAATGGTCCAGAAAAGATCAGAAAAGACCATTGTATGTTGAATTTATTGTAAGTTGAGGGATCACTGTATATTGGCTGTGGCCCTCTATCTCCTTTTGCTTCTTCTGCCAAAATGATCCAATTTCTTTACAATAACCAAAAATCGTCGTGGCTACCATTCACATTTACAAGCATGGAGAAACCTAGACAAACAGTGTTTTGGATGGTTTACGATCAGTTTGGGGTCTTTTAGGGTCGAGGTTTGTCACAATGACTCCAACATCGCCCTATAGCTGTGATCATGTACACGTTGACGTTTGACTCAAGAAACCTAAAACAATAGAGAAGATCCTGGTGGATTTGGTCTCCTTACCTGTCTCCGACAACGTTCAGAAGCCTTCGCCTCCACCCTATGATGTCCCGAAATGGTGAGCGCCAGTCACTGTGTGCACCTCCGCATTTCCTCCAGAAGTGGTAAATGGTGGTGTCATGCGTCTTAGCTCATTCTACTTAATGTAACTTCCTTCTCACACGATGGGAGGGCGAACGGTAAATCAGAACTGAACGCAGACGTCCCCGTCCGGCCGCACTGACTCATCAGGTCTTTACATTTCTTACCACTTATTTCCTGCCGAGGAAACGAAAGAGATGTATCAAAGAATTCGCTTTCAAATGGATCGTGGCTCATTTTGGCGGGAAAGGAACGGTTCCAATATTAGGTCAAAAATGGTCCCCCTGCAATGGACAACAGCGGACAGGAGTTTGGGATGGGGGTGGCCTGACAAAAAGTAGGGACGCTGAACCGATTTTAATCCGACCCAAATGGACCATCGTTTGTTGAAACCATCGTATGTTGAGGGATCCGTGCAATGGAAAGTATAGGACAGTGGTCTTCAACCTGCGGACCTCCAGATGTTGCAAAACTACAACACCCAGCATGCCCGGACAGCCAACGGCTGTCCGGGCATGCTGGGAGTTGTAGTTTTGCAACATCTGGAGGTCCGCAGGTTGAAGACCACTGGTATTGGAGGTTATACTCACGTGTCCCCGCCGGTCTGGACCGTCACCGCTCGTCACCGCTGCCCTGGATGTCGCCGTCCATCGCTGTCGCTGCGTCCCCGGGGTGTCCCCGATGCTCCGGCAAGGCCTCTGCTTCCCCGGCATCCGCGCTCTCTGTCGCCGCCATCACATCGCTACGCACGCCGCTCCTATTGGATGACGGGACGACGTGATGACGACGATGGAGAGCGCCGACGATGCAGGGGATCCCGAAGAGGACACGCCGGAGCCCCGAGGACAGGACCGTAAACGGCTATCCGGTGGCAGGTGAAGCAGTCTGCGCTGCAGGATAGTCGTTTATGCGATGGCCCCAACATACAAAAGCATCGTATATTGATGCTACCTCCACCATGTGATGGCCTCTGAGAGTGATCGTATGCTGAAATGATCGTATGTCGGGGCCATCGTAGGTTGGGGGTCACTGTATATATATGGTATGTCGGGGCCATCGTAGGTCGGGGGGTCACTGTATATATATATGGTATGTTGGGGCCATCATAGGTCGGGGGGTCACTGTATATATATGGTATGTCGGGGCCATCGTAGGTCAGGGGGGTCACTGTATATATATGGTATGTCGGGGCCATCGTAGGTCGGGGGTCACTGTATATATATGGTATGTCGGGGCCATCGTAGGTCGGGGGGTCACTGTATATATATATGGTATGTCGGGGCCATCGTAGGTCGGGGGGGTCACTGTATATATATGGTATGTCGGGGCCATCGTAGTTCGGGGGGGTCACTGTATATATATATATATGGTATGTCGGGGCCATCGTAGGTCGGAGGGTCACTGTATATATATGGTATGTCAGGGCCATCGTAGGTCGGGGGTCACTGTATATATATGGTATGTCGGGGCCATCGTAGGTCGGGGGGTCACTGTATATATATGGTATGTCGGGGCCATCGTAGGTCGGGGGGTCACTGTATATATATGGTATGTCGGGGCCATCGTAGGTCGGGGGGTCACTGTATATATATGGTATGTCGGGGCCATCGTAGGTCGGGGGGATCACTGTATATATATGGTATGTCGGGGCCATCGTAGGTCGGGGGGTCACTGTATATATATGGTATGTCGGGGCAATCGTAGGTCGGGGGGGGGGTCACTGTATATATATGGTATGTCGGGGCCATCGTAGGTCGGGGGGTCACTGTATATATATGGTATGTCGGGGCCATCGTAGGTCGGGGGGTCACGGTATATATATGGTATGTCGGGGCCATCATAGGTCGGGGGGTCAATGTATATATATGGTATGCCGGGGCCATCGTAGGTCGGGGGGTCACTGTATATATATATGGTATGTTGGGGCCATCATAGGTCGGGGGGTCACTGTATATATATGGTATGTCGGGGCCATCGTAGGTCAGGGGGGTCACTGTATATATATGGTATGTCGGGGCCATCGTAGGTCGGGAGTCACTGTATATATATGGTATGTCGGGGCCATCGTAGGTCGGGGGTCACTGTGTATATATGGTATGTCGGGGCCATCGTAGGTCGGGGGTAACTGTATATATATGGTATGTCGGGGCCATCGTAGGTCGGGGGGATCACTGTATATATATGGTATGTCGGGGCCATCGTAGGTCGGGGGGTCACTGTATATATATGGTATGTCGGGGCCATCGTAGGTCGGGGGGTCACGGTATATATATGGTATGTCGGGGCCATCGTAGGTCAGGGGGTCACTGTATATATATGGTATGTCGGGGCCATCGTAGGTCGGGGGGTCACGGTATATATATGGTATGTCGGGTCCATCGTAGGTCAGGGGGTCACTGTATATATATGGTATGTCGGGGCAATCGTAGGTCGGGGGGGGGGTCACTGTATATATATGGTATGTCGGGGCCATCGTAGGTCGGGGGGTCACTGTATATATATGGTATGTCGGGGCCATCGTAGGTCGGGGGGTCACGGTATATATATGGTATGTCGGGGCCATCATAGGTCGGGGGGTCAATGTATATATATGGTATGCCGGGGCCATCGTAGGTCGGGGGGTCACTGTATATATATATGGTATGTTGGGGCCATCATAGGTCGGGGGGTCACTGTATATATATGGTATGTCGGGGCCATCGTAGGTCAGGGGGGTCACTGTATATATATGGTATGTCGGGGCCATCGTAGGTCGGGAGTCACTGTATATATATGGTATGTCGGGGCCATCGTAGGTCGGGGGTCACTGTGTATATATGGTATGTCGGGGCCATCGTAGGTCGGGGGTAACTGTATATATATGGTATGTCGGGGCCATCGTAGGTCGGGGGGATCACTGTATATATATGGTATGTCGGGGCCATCGTAGGTCGGGGGGTCACTGTATATATATGGTATGTCGGGGCCATCGTAGGTCGGGGGGTCACGGTATATATATGGTATGTCGGGGCCATCGTAGGTCAGGGGGTCACTGTATATATATGGTATGTCGGGGCCATCGTAGGTCGGGGGGTCACTGTATATATATGGTATGTCGGGGCCATCGTAGGTCGGGGGGTCACTGTATATATATGGTATGTCGGGGCCATCGTAGGTCGGGGGGTCACTGTATATATATGGTATGTCGGGGCCATCGTAGGTCGGGGGGGGGGTCACTGTATATATATGGTATGTCGGGGCCATCATAGGTCGGGGGGGTCACTGTATATATATGGTATGTCGGGGCCATCGTAGGTCGGGGGGTCACTGTATATATATGGTATGTCGGGGCCATCGTAGGTTGGGGGGTCACTGTATATATATGATATGTCGGGGCCATCGTAGGTCGGGGGGTCACTGTATATATATGGTATGTCGGGGCCATCGTAGGTCAGGGGGGGGGGGGTCACTGTATATATATGGTTTATGGGGGCCATCGTAGGTCGGGGGGTCACTGTATATATATGGTATGTCGGGGCCATCGTAGGTCGGGGGGGTCACTGTATATATATGGTATGTCGGGGCCATCGTAGTTCGGAGGGGTCACTGTATATATATGGTATGTCGGGGCCATCGTAGGTCAGGGGGTCACTGTATATATATGGTATGTCGGGGCCATCGTAGGTCGAGGGGTCACTGTATATATATGGTATGTCGGGGCCATCGTAGGTCGGGGTGGGGGGTCACTGTATATATATATATGGTATGTCGGGGCCATCGTAGGTCGGGGGGTCACTGTATATATATGGTATGTCGGGGCTATCGTAGGTCGGGGGGTCACGGTATATATATGGTATGTCGGGGCCATCGTAGGTCAGGGGGTCACTGTATATATATGGTATGTCGGGGCCATCGTAGGTCGGGGGGGGGTCACTGTATATATATGGTATGTCGGGGCCATCGAAGGTCGGGGGGTCACTGTATATATATGGTATGTCAGGGCCATCGTAGGTC
This sequence comes from Hyla sarda, assembly GCF_029499605.1. NCBI lineage: Eukaryota > Metazoa > Chordata > Amphibia > Anura > Hylidae > Hyla > Hyla sarda. Next base: position 53,181 of record NW_026607928.1, on the reverse strand, counting down.
GGGGGGGGGTCACTGTATATATATTGTATGTCGGGGCCATCGTAGGTCGGGGGGTCACTGTATATATATGGTATGTCGGGGCCATCGTAGGTCGGGGGGGGGTCACTGTATATATATGGTATGTCGGGGCCATCATAGGTCGGGGGGGTCACTGTATATATATATGGTATGTCGGGGCCATCGTAGGTTGGGGGGTCACTGTATATATATGGTATGTCGAGGCCATTGTAGGTCGGGGGGTCACTGTATATATATGGTATGTCGGGGCCATCGTAGGTCGGGAGGGGGTCACTGTATATATATGGTTTGTGGGGGCCATCGTAGGTCGGGGGGTCACTGTATATATATGGTATGTCGGGGCCATCGTAGATCGGGGGGGTCACTGTATATATATGGTATGTCGGGGCCATCGTAGGTCGGAGGGGTCACTGTATATATATGGTATGTCGGGGCCATCGTAGGTCGGGGGGTCACTGTATATATATGGTATGTCGGGGCCATCGTAGGTCGGGGGGTCACTGTATATATATGATATGTCGGGGCCATCGTAGGTCGGGGGGTCACTGTATATATATATGGTATGTCGGGGCCATTGTAGGTCGGCGGGTCACTGTATATATATGGTATGTCGGGGCCATCGTAAGTCGGAGGGGTCACTGTATATATATGGTATGTCGGGGCCATCGTATGTCGGGGGGTCACTGTATATATATATGGTATGTCGGGGCCATCGTAGGTCGGGGGGTCACTGTATATATGGTATGTTGGGGCCATCGTAGGTCGGGGGGTCACTGTATATATATGATATGTCGGGGCCATCGTAGGTCGGGGGGTCACTGTATATATATGGTATGTCGGGGCCATCGTAAGTCGGAGGGGTCACTGTATATATATGGTATGTCGGGGCCATCGTAGGTTGGAGGGGTCACTTTAAATATATATGGTATGTCGGGGCCATCGTAGGTCGGGGGGTCACTGTATATATATGATATGTAGGGGCCATCGTAGGTCGGGGGGTCACTGTATATATATGGTATGTCGGGGCCATCGTAGGTCAGGGGGTCACTGTATATATATGGTATGTCGGGGCCATCGTAGGTCGGGGGGGTCACTGTATATATATGGTATGTCGGGGCCATCGTAGGTCGGGGGGGTCACTGTATATATATGGTATGTCGGGGCCATCGTAGGTCGGGGGGGTCACTGTATATATATGGTATGTCGGGGCCATCGTAGGTCCGGGGGGGGGGGGGGGGGTCACTGTATATATATGGTATGTCGGGGCCATCGTAGGTCGGGGGGTCACTGTATATATATGGTATGTCGGAGCCATTGTAGGTCGGGGGGGTCACTGTATATATATGGTATGTCGGGGCCATCGTAGGTCGGGGGGGTCACTGTATATAAATGGTATGTCGGGGCCATCGTAGGTCCGGGGGGGGGTCACTGTATATATATGTTATGTCGGGGCCATCGTAGGTCGGGGGGGTCACTGTATATATATATGGTATGTCGGGGCCATCGTAGGTCGGGGGGGGTCACTGTATATAAATGGTATGTCGGGGCCATCGTAGGTCCGGGGGGGGGGGGGGGGGGGGTCACTGTATATATATATGGTATGTCGGGGCCATCGTAGGTCGGGGGGTCACTGTATATATATGGTATGTCGGGGCCATCGTAGGTCGGGGGGGTCACTGTATATATATGGTATGTCGGGGCCATCGTAGGTCGGGGGGGGTCACTGTATATATATGGTATGTCGGGGCCATCGTAGGTCGGGGGGGGTCACTGTATATAAATGGTATGTCGGGGCCATCGTAGGTCCGGGGGGGGGGGGGGGGGGGGGGTCACTGTATATATATATGGTATGTCGGGGCCATCGTAGGTCGGGGGGGTCACTGTATATATATATGGTATGTCGGGGCCATCGTAGGTCGGGGGGTCACTGTATATATATGGTATGTCGGGGCCATCGTAGGTCGGGGGGGGGGTCACTGTATATATAAAAAGATTTATTGGTTTAGTTTTAAGGAGAAAGAAGATTTTGATGTTTTCTCTACAAAATCTCATAATTTAAATTGCCTGTAGTAGGGGCTTCAAGAGGTACCCGAAAAACATCCTATGCCTGACCCCCGCGATCTCAGGCACAGCACCCTAGTCTTCTGTGAACTCCACTCCGTGCCGGATGACTGGTGACTACAGCTGCCACGCCCCCTCTATTCATATCAGTGGGAGGAGGCATGATGGCAATGTACTAGCCCCCTCCCATAGACATGAATGGAGGGGGCGTGGCGTGATGTCAGAAATGCGGAAGTTCCAAGCTTCCGTGTTCCGGACGCCACCGCTGCTGGACCAGAGATCGTGGGGGTCCCCAGGCGTGGGACACCTGAGATCAGACATCTTATCTCCTATATTTTGGATAGGGGATAAGATGTTTTTTGGCGGATTAACCTTTTAAGAGTGTAGGAGGGGCTTAACAGGGTCTAGAACAGTGGTCCTCAACCTGCGGACCTCCAGATGTTGCAAAACTACAACTCCAAGCATGACCGGACAGCCGTTGGCTGTCCGGGCATGCTGGGAGTTGTAGTTTTGCAACATTTGTAGGTCCGCAGGTTGAAGACCACTGGTCTAGAAGATGGTTAACAGAGTGTAGGAGGGGGTTAAAAGAGTATAGGAGGGGCTTAACATGGTCTAGGAGGAGCTTAACAGAGTGTAGAGGGGCTTGACATAGTATAGGAGGGGCTTAACAGAGTATAGGAGGGGCTTAATCTGTGTATGAGGGGCTTAACAGAGTGTAGGAGGGGCTTAACTTGTGTATGAGGGACTTAACAGAGTATAGGAGGGGCTTAACCTGTGTATGAGGGACTTAACAGAGTGTAGGAGGGGCTTGACATAGTATAGGAGGGGCTTAACAGAGTATAGGAGGGACTTAACAGAGTATAGGAGGGGCTTAATCTGTGTATGAGGGACTTAACAGAGTGTAGGAGGGGCTTAACCTGTGTATGAGGGACTTAATAGAGTATAGGAGGGGCTTAACCTGTGTATAAGGGACTAAACAGAGTGTAGGAGGGGCTTAACCTGTGTATGAGGGGCATAACAGAGTGTAGGAGGGGCTTAACCTGTGTATGAGGGACTTAACAGAGTATAGGAGGGGCTTAACCTGTGTATGAGGGACTAAACAGAGTGTAGGAGGGGCTTAACCTGTGTATGAGGGACTAAACAGAGTGTAGGAGGGGCTTAACCTGTGTATGAGGGGCATAACAGAGTATAGGAGGGGCTTAACCTGTGTATGAGGGACTTAACAGAGTGTAGGAGGGGCTTGACATAGTATAAGAGGGGCTTAAAAGTGTATGAGGGTCTTCTTAATGTGAAGTGGGAGGGGGAGTGGCTGGGATGGAAGACGTGTGCATTCTTCTGCCGTCTCTTTCCTCTTTACTGTAGTTCTGACATTCTGTTCCTCACCCAGGAAGCCCCTGTACGACCGTATAACACTGCAGGATGTGGGATTATTACAGGTCACGTCTACATGTTGTTCTCCGCTGTTATTGACACATTACTTGCTCTTATTTCACCTTCCTTCCCTATTTACTGGCAGCTTCTTAAACCCAGCTGATCGTCCCTCCTGTTTCCCATCATCTCTGCTGATCTCTGCTGATCTCTGTGATGGTCGGGTGCAGATTGGGCAGCACCAGCCTCCTCCAGGGGAAGTAGCTGAGATGACACTTCCATCCGCTGCCCACGGAGAACATTGGCCTTAAATGGACCAGAACTGGGCAGTAATGGTGGAAGCCACTGACATACCCCGGACTGATCACATGATGTCACTACAGGCATCCGGTAAGGAAGTGGTGCCCCAAAACTGAATTAAAGTGGAGGCCATTCCTTATTCTATGTCCCCATTGCTCCATCCCCCCCCTGGCTAAGAATCTGACTAAGCCATAATTTAATTCAAATAGAGAAAAAAACAGACATGGTCGCACATCCACAACATGCACAGCCCAGGCCTATACAGTAAAATCTCCCTAGGCGGACACCTCCCAATAGTGACACCTCCCAATAGTGACGCCTCCCAATAATGGACACCTCCCAATAGCGGACACCTCCCAATAGTGGACACCTCCCAATAGTGACACCTCCCAATAGTGGACACCTCCCAATAGCGGACACCTCCCAATAGCGGACACCTCCCAATAGTGGACACCTCCCAATAGTGACACCTCCCAATAGTGGACACCTCCCAATAGCGGACACCTCCCAATAGCGGACACCTCCCAATAGCGGACACCTCCCAATAGCAGACACCTCCCAATAGCGGACACCTCCCAATAGCGGACACCTCCCAATAGAGGACACCTCCCAATAGCGGACACCTCCCAATAGGGGGCACCTACCAATAGTGGACACCTCCCAATAGCGGACACCTCCCAATAGCGGACACCTCCCAATAGCGGACACCTCCCAATAGCGGACACCTCCCAATAGTGGACACCTACCAATAGTGGACACCTCCCAATAGTGGACACCTCCCAATAGTGGACACCTCCCAATAGCGGACACCTCCCAATAGCGGACACCTCCCAATAGGGAACATCTCCCAATAGCGGACACCTCCCAATACTGCACACCTCCCAATAGTGGACACCTCCCAATAGTGGACACCTCCCAATAGTGGACACCTCCCAATAGCAGACACCTCCCAATAGTGGACACCTCCGAATAGGGAACATCTCCCAATAGCGGACACCTCCCAATAGTGCACACCTCCCAATAGTGGACACCTCCCAATAGCGGACACCTCCCAATAGTGGACACCTACCAATAGTGGACACCTCCCAATAGCGGACACCTCCCAATAGCGGACACCTCCCAATAGCGGACACCTCCCAATAGTGGACACCTACCAATAGCGGACACCTCCCAATAGTGGACACCTCCCAATAGCGGACACCTCCCAATAGCAGACACCTCCCAATAGCGGACACCTCCCAATAGTGGACACCTCCCAATAGCGGACACCTCCCAATAGTGGACACCTCCCAATAGTGGACACCTCCCAATAGCGGACACCTCCCAATAGCGGACACCTCCCAATAGCGGACACCTCCCAATAGAGGACACATCCCAATAGCGGATACCTCCCAATAGTGGACACCTCCCAATAGCGGACACCTCCCAATAATGGACACCTCCCAATAGTGGACACCTCCCAATAGCGGACACCTCCCAATAGTGGACACCTCCCAATAGTGGTCACCTCCCAATAGTGGTCACCTCCCAATAGCGGAAACCTCCCAATAGTGGACACCTCCCAATAGCAGACACCTCCCAATAGCGGACACCTCCCAATAGTGGACACCTCCCAATAGTGGATACCTTCCAATAGCAGACACGTCCCAATAGAGGACACCTCCCAATAGTGGACACCTCCCAATAGCGGACACCTCCCAATAGCGGACACCTCCCAATAGTGGACACCTCCCAATAGTGGTCACCTCCCAATAGTGGACACCTCCCAATAGTGGACACCTCCCAATAGCGGACACCTCCCAATAGTGGACACCTCCCAATAGCGGACACCTCCCAATAGGGGACACCTCCCAATAGCGGACACCTCCCAATAGTGGACACCTCCCAATAGCAGACACCTCCCAATAGAGGACACCTCCCAAAAGTGCACACCTCCCAATAGTGGACACCTCCCAATAGTGGACACCTCCCAATAGCGGACACCTCCCAATAGGGGACACCTCCCAATAGCGGACACCTCCCAATAGTGGACACCTCCCAATAGCAGACACCTCCCAATAGAGGACACCTCCCAAAAGTGGACACCTCCCAATAGTGGACACCTCCCAATAGTGGACACCTCCCAATAGTGGACACCTCCCAATAGCAGACACCTCCCAATAGAGGACACCTCCCAATAGTGGACACCTCCCAATAGCGGACACCTCCCAATAGTGGACACCTCCCAATAGCGGACATCTCCCAATAGAGGACACCTCCCAATAGTGGACACCTCCCAATAGCGGACACCTCCCAATAGTGGACACCTCCCAATAGAGGACACCTCCCAATAGTGGACACCTCCCAATAGCGGACACCTCCCAATAGCGGACACCTCCCAATAGTGGACACCTCCCAATAGCAGACACCTCCCAATAGAGGACACCTACCAACAGAGGACACCTCCCAATAGTGGACACCTCCCAATAGTGGACACCTCCCAATAGTGACACCTCCCAATAGTGGACACCTCCCAATAGCGGACACCTCCCAATAGTGGACAGTTTTTAATTCCCCAGCAGAGTCCCAAAAGACAATGTATTTGCAGTCTCCGCCTAGCGGACATTCCCAATAGCGGATGGGTACACACCCAATAGAGGACAAAACACTCCCAATAGGGGACAACCAGGCTTATGTTCTGGCCCTACCTTGTACACGGGGCCGCCATCAGAAGGGTACAGCCAATACCGCAGTAAGGGGCCCAGGCCCCTGCTGAACCCCCTGCAGAAGCCGCAGCACAGAAGCAGAAGACCGATGTTTATACAGTGATCCCCTGCTTCTGTACGTCCGCCGGCCACATTATTACCCCCCTGTGCCACATCATTTCCTCTTGACCCCCCCTTGTGCCATTTCATTCCTCCCTTATTACCCTGTGTGCAAATTAATTGCCCCCTCTTTACCACCCCCTGTGCCATTTAATTTACCCTTTATTCCCCTGTGCCAAAAGAGGGGGGTGATGAATTTACACAGAGGGTAATAAAGGGGAATGAAATGGCACAGGGGGGATCAAAATGATGTGGCACAGGTGGTGGTGGGGGGGGGGGATTATTTGGCACAAGGCACGGGGGAATGAGGTGGCACAGGGTATAAAGTGGGAAGAAATCAATATAGTACACGCTGAGGTCTCTGCGTTACACGTAACCCCACATGTCAAATTAAATAGAATAGAAGTAAGGAGGGTAGCAGACCTCAAGGTATATACCGTATCTTTTACCGTATAAGACGCACTTTTTCTTCCCCAAAACTGGGGGGGAAGTTGGTGCGTCTTAAACGGCAAATACACATTAAAACCTGTCCTATCACGGCGGTCCCTGCGGCCATCAACGGCCGGGACCCGCGGCTAATACAGGACATCACCGATCGCGGTGATGCCCTGTATTAACCCTTCAGACACGGCGATAAAAGCTGACCACCGCGTCTGAAGGGAAAGTGACACTAACCCGGCTGTTCAGTGGGCTGTTCGGGACCGCCGCGGCGTCCCAAACAGCTTACAGGACACCGGGAGGGACCTTACCTGCCTCCTCGGTGTCTGTTCCGTGCCGGGATCCCCTGCATGGCCGGCGCTCTCCTTCGCCGTCATCACGTCGTCGCGCACGCCGTCCCGTCATCCAATAGGAGCGGCGTGCGTAGCGGCGATAGAGAGTGAGGATACCCGGCAGCAGAGATGTTCTGGAGCGACGGGGACGCGGTGACAGCGATGGAGCGACATCCAGGGCAGGGGTGACGGTCCGGAGCGGCGGGGACACGTGATTATAACCTACTATACCAGTGGTCTTCAATCTGCGGACCTCCAGATGTTGCAAAACTACAACTCCCAGCAGGCTTGCTGGGAGTTGTAGTATTGCAACATCTGGAGGTCTGCAAGTTGAAGGTTCAGAATTTTTTTTTTCTAGATTTTCACCCTTTAAAATTGAGTGCGTCTTATATGGCAAAAAATACGGTACTTGTTGGGTATTGAAAATAGAATATATTATGTATATATAAAAATGTAAAATCATATAAAATCCAAAATAAAATTAAATTTTTAAAATCTTGTATTATATATTTACAGTTCCTGACATGGCCAGAGATGTCAGCAGAGAGCACTGTGGTTAGACTGAAAAGAAATTCAAAAAGAAAAGAACTTCCTGTGGAGCATACAGCAAGCAGCTGATAAGTATAGTTACATAGTTAGTACGGTCGAAAAAAGACATATGTCCATCAAGTTCAACCAGGGAATTAAGGGGTAGGGGTGTGGCGCGATATTGGGGAAGGGATGAGATTTTATATTTCTTCATAAGCATTAATCTTATTTTGTTCCAGGAATGTATCTAATCCTGTTTTAAAGCTGTTAATTGTTCCTGCTGTGACCAGTTCCTGAGGTAGACCGTTCCATAAATTCACAGTCCTCACGGTAAAGAAGGTGTCGCCCCTTGAGACTAAACTTTTTCTTCTCCAGACGGAGGGAGTGCCCCCTCGTCCTTTGGGGGGGTTTAACCTGGAACAGTTTTTCTCCATATTTTTTGTATGGGCCATTAATATACTTATATACGTTTATCATATCCCCCCTTAAACGTCTCTTCTCAAGACTAAACAATTGTAACTCCTTTAATCGCTCCTCATAGCTAAGATGTTCCATGCCCCATATTAGTTTAGTCGCGCGTCTCTGCACCCTTTCCAACTCCCCAGTGTCCCTTTTATGGACTGGTGCCCAAAACTGAACAGCATATTCCAGGTGAGGCCGTACCAATGATTTATAAAGGGGGAGTATTATGTTCCTGTCCCTTGAGTCCATGCCTCTTTTGATACATGACAATATCCTGCCGGCTTTGGAAGCAGCAGCCTGACATTGTGCTATTCTGTAGTCTGTGATCTACAAGTCACCCAGATCCTTCTCTACCAGTGACTCTGCCAGTTTAATCCCCCCTAAGACATACGATGCTGCAGGTTATTAGTACCCAGATGCAGAACTTTACATTTATCCACATTGAACCTCATTTGCCAAGTGGATGCCCAGACACTTAGTCTATCCAAGTCATCTTGTAACTTATGCACATCCTCTATAGACTGTACCGTGCTACAAAGCTTGGTGTACTGGAAGGATTAAGATTTTTTTTAAGAAGCAATTTACAAATCTGTTTAAAAAATTGTTTTCCACCGGAGTACTTCTTTAATAAATGCCACTATTTTATTTAAACAACTAGTCTGTTCATTTACTTCATTTTCACATTGCTCCTTCATTCAATGAATCATTTTACAGTATTATCCACCTCTACAAGATTTTATATAAATACATAATACAAGATTTTAAAGTTAAATTTTACTTTGGATTTTATATGATTTTATATTCAACAAGTATGAAATTATACGGGGGGGGGGGGGGGGGGGTGATAAGGGGACATCTCTCAATAATGAACATCTCTCAATAAGGGACATCTCTCAATAATGGACATCTCTCAATAATGGACATCTCTCAATAAGGGCCATCTCTCAATAATGGATGTTTCTCAATAAGGGACATCTCTCAATACGGGACATCTCTCAATAATGGACATCTCTCAATAAGGGACATCTCTCAATAAGGGACATCTCTCAATAATGGACATCTCTCAATAATGGACATCTCTCAATAAGGGACATCTCTCAATAAGGGACATCTCTCAATACGGGACATCTCTCAATAATGGACATCTCTCAATAAGGGACATCTCTCAATAATGGACATCTCTCAATAAGGGACATCTCTCAATAAGGGACATCTCTCAATAATGGACATCTCTCAATAAGGGACATCTCTCAATAATGGACATCTCTCAATAATGGACATCTCTCAATAAGGGACATCTCTCAATAATGGACGTTTCTCAATAAGGGACATCTCTCAATAATGGACATATCTCAATAAGGGACATCTCTCAATAATGGACATCTCTCAATAAGGGACATCTCTCAATAATGGACGTTTCTCAATAAGGGACATCTCTCAATACGGGACATCTCTCAATAATGGACATCTCTCAATAAGGGACATCTCTCAATAATGGACATCTCTCAATAAGGGACATCTCTCAATAATGGATGTTTCTCAATAAGGGACATCTCTCAATACGGGACATCTCTCAATAATGGACATCTCTCAATAAGGGACATCTCTCAATAAGGGCCATCTCTCAATAATGGATGTTTCTCAATAAGGGACATCTCTCAATACGGGACATCTCTCAATAATGGACATCTCTCAATAAGGGACATCTCTCAATAAGGGACATCTCTCAATAATGGACATCTCTCAATAATGGACATCTCTCAATAAGGGACATCTCTCAATAAGGGACATCTCTCAATACGGGACATCTCTCAATAATGGACATCTCTCAATAAGGGACATCTCTCAATAATGGACATCTCTCAATAAGGGACATCTCTCAATAAGGGACATCTCTCAATAATGGACATCTCTCAATAAGGGACATCTCTCAATAATGGACATCTCTCAATAATGGACATCTCTCAATAAGGGACATCTCTCAATAATGGACGTTTCTCAATAAGGGACATCTCTCAATAATGGACATATCTCAATAAGGGACATCTCTCAATAATGGACATCTCTCAATAAGGGACATCTCTCAATAATGGACGTTTCTCAATAAGGGACATCTCTCAATACGGGACATCTCTCAATAATGGACATCTCTCAATAAGGGACATCTCTCAATAATGGACATCTCTCAATAAGGGACATCTCTCAATAATGGATGTTTCTCAATAAGGGACATCTCTCAATACGGGACATCTCTCAATAATGGACATCTCTCAATAAGGGACATCTCTCAATAAGGGCCATCTCTCAATAATGGATGTTTCTCAATAAGGGACATCTCTCAATACGGGACATCTCTCAATAATGGACATCTCTCAATAAGGGACATCTCTCAATAAGGGACATCTCTCAATAATGGACATCTCTCAATAATGGACATCTCTCAATAAGGGACATCTCTCAATAAGGGACATCTCTCAATACGGGACATCTCTCAATAATGGACATCTCTCAATAAGGGACATCTCTCAATAATGGACATCTCTCAATAAGGGACATCTCTCAATAAGGGACATCTCTCAATAATGGACATCTCTCAATAAGGGACATCTCTCAATAATGGACATCTCTCAATAATGGACATCTCTCAATAAGGGACATCTCTCAATAATGGACGTTTCTCAATAAGGGACATCTCTCAATAATGGACATATCTCAATAAGGGACATCTCTCAATAATGGACATCTCTCAATAAGGGACATCTCTCAATAATGGACGTTTCTCAATAAGGGACATCTCTCAATACGGGACATCTCTCAATAATGGACATCTCTCAATAAGGGACATCTCTCAATAATGGACATCTCTCAATAAGGGACATCTCTCAATAATGGATGTTTCTCAATAAGGGACATCTCTCAATACGGGACATCTCTCAATAATGGACATCTCTCAATAAGGGACATCTCTCAATAAGGGACATCTCTCAATAATGGACATCTCTCAATAATGGACATCTCTCAATAAGGGACATCTCTCAATAAGGGACATCTCTCAATACGGGACATCTCTCAATAATGGACATCTCTCAATAAGGGACATCTCTCAATAATGGACATCTCTCAATAAGGGACATCTCTCAATAATGGACATCTCTCAATAATGGACATCTCTCAATAAGGGACATCTCTCAATAATGGACATCTCTCAATAATGGACATCTCTCAATAAGGGACATCTCTCAATAATGGACGTTTCTCAATAAGGGACATCTCTCAATAATGGACATATCTCAATAAGGGACATCTCTCAATAATGGACATCTCTCAATAAGGGACATCTCTCAATAATGGACGTTTCTCAATAAGGGACATCTCTCAATACGGGACATCTCTCAATAATGGACATCTCTCAATAAGGGACATCTCTCAATAATGGACATCTCTCAATAAGGGACATCTCTCAATAATGGACTTCTCTCAATAAGGGACATCTCTCAATAATGGACATCTCTCAATAATGGACATCTCTCAATAAGAGACATCTCTCAATAAGGGACATCTCTCAATAATGGACATTTCTCAATAAGGGACATCTCTCAATAATGGACGTTTCTCAATAAGGGACATCTCTCAATACGGGACATCTCTCAATAATGGACATCTCTCAATAAGGGACATCTCTCAATAATGGACATCTCTCAATAAGGGACATCTCTCAATAATGGACATCTCTCAATAAGGGACATCTCTCAATAATGGATATCTCTCAATAAGAGACATCTCTCAATAAGGGACATCTCTCAATAATGGACATTTCTCAATAAGGGACATCTCTCAATAAGGGACATCTCTCAATAATGGACATCTCTCAATAAGGGACATCTCTCAATAATGGACATCTCTCAATAAGGGACATCTCTCAATAATGGACATCTCTCAATAAGAGACATCTCTCAATAATGGACATTTCTCAATAAGGAACATCTCTCAATAATGGACGTTTCTCAATAAAGGACATCTCTCAATACGGGACATCTCTCAATAATGGACATCTCTCAATAAGGGACATCTCTCAATAATGGACATCTCTCAATAAGGGACATCTCTCAATAATGGACATCTCTCAATAAGGGACATCTCTCAATAATGGATATCTCTCAATAAGAGACATCTCTCAATAAGGGACATCTCTCAATAATGGACATTTCTCAATAAGGGACATCTCTCAATAAGGGACATCTCTCAATAATGGACATCTCTCAATAAGGGACATCTCTCAATAATGGACATCTCTCAATAATGGACATCTCTCAATAAGGGACATCTCTCAATAAGGGACATCTCTCAATACGGGACATCTCTCAATAATGGACATCTCTCAATAAGGGACATCTCTCAATAATGGACATCTCTCAATAAGGGACATCTCTCAATAAGGGACATCTCTCAATAATGGACATCTCTCAATAAGGGACATCTCTCAATAATGGACATCTCTCAATAATGGACATCTCTCAATAAGGGACATCTCTCAATAATGGACGTTTCTCAATAAGGGACATCTCTCAATAATGGACATATCTCAATAAGGGACATCTCTCAATAATGGACATCTCTCAATAAGGGACATCTCTCAATAATGGACGTTTCTCAATAAGGGACATCTCTCAATACGGGACATCTCTCAATAATGGACATCTCTCAATAAGGGACATCTCTCAATAATGGACATCTCTCAATAAGGGACATCTCTCAATAATGGACTTCTCTCAATAAGGGACATCTCTCAATAATGGACATCTCTCAATAATGGACATCTCTCAATAAGAGACATCTCTCAATAAGGGACATCTCTCAATAATGGACATTTCTCAATAAGGGACATCTCTCAATAATGGACGTTTCTCAATAAGGGACATCTCTCAATACGGGACATCTCTCAATAATGGACATCTCTCAATAAGGGACACCTCTCAATAATGGACATCTCTCAATAAGGGACATCTCTCAATAATGGACATCTCTCAATAAGGGACATCTCTCAATAATGGATATCTCTCAATAAGAGACATCTCTCAATAAGGGACATCTCTCAATAATGGACATTTCTCAATAAGGGACATCTCTCAATAAGGGACATCTCTCAATAAAGGACATCTCTCAATAAGGGACATCTCTCAATAATGGACATCTCTCAATAAGGGACATCTCTCAATAATGGACATCTCTCAATAAGAGACATCTCTCAATAATGGACATTTCTCAATAAGGAACATCTCTCAATAATGGACGTTTCTCAATAAAGGACATCTCTCAATACGGGACATCTCTCAATAATGGACATCTCTCAATAAGGGACATCTCTCAATAATGGACATCTCTCAATAAGGGACATCTCTCAATAATGGACATCTCTCAATAAGGGACATCTCTCAATAATGGATATCTCTCAATAAGAGACATCTCTCAATAAGGGACATCTCTCAATAATGGACATTTCTCAATAAGGGACATCTCTCAATAAGGGACATCTCTCAATAATGGACATCTCTCAATAAGGGACATCTCTCAATAATGGACATCTCTCAATAAGGGACATCTCTCAATAATGGACATCTCTCAATAAGAGACATCTCTCAATAATGGACATTTCTCAATAAGGGACATCTCTCAATAATGGACGTTTCTCAATAAGGGACATCTCTCAATACGGGACATCTCTCAATAATGGACATCTCTCAATAAGGGACATCTCTCAATAATGGACATCTCTCAATAAGGGACATCTCTCAATAAGGGACATCTCTCAATAGCGGACACTTTGTTTATCCCCGCGAGTGTACACTATTGGGAGATTCTACTGTATAAACTGCACAGGGCCCTGTTTTTCCTGTCAGTCTGGGGGCACATGGTAAGTGAGTTTTGTCCCCTGTGCACCTGACGTGGCTAGCGGGCTTACACTTTATGATCATCAAAATCGAATAACCACCTATTAGTTTAAAAAGTTTTGATGAGAAGTCTCAGACCACTGTGCGTGTTGTAGATGTGCGACCATGTCTGGTTTTTATTTGAAATAAGTCATAGTTGACTCTCCTAAGAACAACCAAGAATGCTGGAGTAAATACAAGGTGTTATGGGGTGACCAAGGCATCTTTGGGGACACAGTTGTTGTTATGGGGTCACTGGGACTGATGTTATATGATATGGTAGGAGTTATAAAGCATTGTGGCTGCTATGGGGTCACCAAGGTATCTATGGGGCCATAGTTGTTGCTGTTGGGTCACCAAGGTATGTATTTTGTTGTTATGGGGGATCAATTGGCACATAGTTGTTGTTATGGGGTCAACAAGGTATTTATAGGGGCATAGGGGGATATTTAGCAATACCTGTGATTAGGCAAAGTGTAGCAGTTGCCCATAGCAACCAGATCGTTTCTTTTATTTTTCAGAGGCCTTTTTTAAGATTTAATGAAGCGATCTGATTGGTTGCTATGAGCAACTAGGCAACTTTTCCTCTGGACAGGTTTTGAAAAATCTCCCCCATGGTTCCTATATGGGGTCACAAAGGTATTTATAGGGGCAAAGTTCCAATATGGGATCACCACGGTATCTATAGAGACATAGTTGTTGCTATTGGGTCAGTAAGGCATCTATGGGGACATAGTTGTTATGGGGTCAGCCATGAAGCATGTGGTCCGGTCAAAGAATGATGACTCCAAGGCTGAATTATCCTCCATTACATTCATCTTTATTCATTGAGATTAAAAAAAAAATAATCTACAACACAATATGAAAGAATAGAGCAGTGATGTGCGTCAGCCGGAGCCATCCCCACAAGACGAGAGCCAAGCATGGAGACGATACACTTACAATGAAGAGCTGAAGGGGTGAAGACGATTACAACATATTCTTCTCTATTACTAAAATGCATTTAAAATAAAATAAAAATTTGCAGTAATGTCCTGTATACAGCTCTTATGCAGATCTAAGGGTCTCCATGGTTACAGACTACAAACACCCTGTGTAGTCAGATGCTGAAGTCATGTTGCTCCACACCTCAGCCTTCTACAGACAGCAGAAATGTTACTGAAAGTAACACCTTATATCCCTGGATGGCCACCATTCATGGAGTTCAAATCGCCATGGAGACCCAACAGAAGATGGTCACAAGTCTTTAAAGTTTCGCCACCAGAATTCATCGATGTCCTGCAGCGTCACCCTTGGCTGATGAAACATAGCACCGTTCTGGTTCTCGTTCAGGGGTTGTGGCCGTGGCGATGTTGCTGGCTCCGAGGGCCACAGTAGGTTGGTCTGACTGTGTGAGGTTGGCGAAGCAGCCCATAACTCCAGGGGCACAGAGGTGGCTACCATGTCTCTTCTCCGAGACCGCCTGGACAGCTTGAAGGACAACGAGAGGCAGACGACCATAAAGATTGCCGTGAGACCACCAAGCACCAAGATGGCCACCACACACTGGCTGCAGGTAGGAGGGAGAAAGGGGCTGGTTGCGGGAGGGTTATGAGGAGGCGCTGGAGATGCTGCCATGGTGACGGAGCAAAGAAACCTGGGGGACAAAAATAGAGAAACCAATATTATCCATCATGGAAGAGTCTACAATCTACAGAGAGGGCTACGGTGAGCTCAGGGGGCGGATTCCTTTTTCTTCTTCGATTTTCATAAAGTGCAATGTGTAATACAAAAGAGAAATCACACGTGGAGAAAAACACATAACGCACTCACCGGTCCAGGAAACCATACGGCAACTTTATTCAGGAACAAGCACGGCAGCATTCACAATGCAGGTAACGTTCCAATACAGCCTAAGGTCAGGAAAGTGGTCAGGAAAGTGTTCGAGTGGATCACAGGTGTGGGGCGTGTGCAGTAGGGCAACGAATCGTTTCACGTCATAGGTGACGCTTCATCCGGAGGCCGGATGAAGCGTCACCTATGACGTGAAACGATTCGTTGCCCTACTGCACACACCCCACACCTGTGATCCGCTAGACCACTTTCCTGACCTTAGGCTGTATTGGAACGTTACCTGCATTGTGTATGCTGCTGTGCTTGTTCCTGAATAAGGTTGCCGTTTGGTTTCCTGGACCGGTGAGTGCGTTATCTGTTTTTCTCCAAGTGTGATTTCTCATCGAGACTCTTCTCTGCACCCCACACCGGGAACCGGGTGAGTAGCAGTTTAGTCCTAGCAGACTGTGATTCCTATGCTATCGATGTGGTGCCGCCACTTTTCTTTTTCTTTGGTTTACTGTAATACAAAAGAGCTCTACTAGGCAACAAGAGGTATTTACAATACCACAGCTGATGCCCTGGATCCTGATGCATTTCGGGGGCTGCCACCTTCCTCATGTACTGAAACCAGGTACGAGATCTCATTACATACCCAGTACACACCTGATATCCTCTCGGGGATGAGACTTTAGCTGACACAGTAAATTATGCAATAAAAAAATCAACAACCAGTGTACTAAGCTGCAAACCTCATTTATCCCCTAAGGTTCTAGTGCATGTGACGCCGTGATCCAAAAGACCTCATGTTGTAGCAAACAACGCCTATTTATGTCCTCGTTCACATTGAGCAGTACCTCCACAGTCACCTGCCACCTAACAGTGTTTACCATAGTTTTGCTATTTTCACGAAAATGTTTGACAACAGTAGGTCCTCCAGATATGGATCCAGGGTCTCTCCATCTGCTCAGGACTTGGATTGTAAGTAACGTCGGGTCACAGACTAATGTTCTGTTATGCGCAGTGTTATCACTCCTTCCCCACGTATGAAACACCACAGCAGCACTTAGAAAGAGAAACTACATTTTTGGTTGAACGCTAAATCCTTGACTGCAATATCATGGCCTTTTTTTAGGATGATGTATCAGTTTATTACTTTTTTAATTATTGTCGCCTGCCTGTCATATGCACCTGTATACACTATGCGATTATATTTTGCTACATTCTATTTTACCAACATCTTCACCCACTTTTTCTATTTCTCGTCGAGAATACTCTCGATTTAAAAATTTTCTTTGTGATAAATGGTTTATTCTTATAATATTCACTGTGTGTACTGGCTATTTGTTGGGCACAAACAAATTTGCTTTTTGGTAGCCCTTTAAAAGTATAAGGTGGGTGACAGCTGGATCTATGGGGCAAAGTGTTTCTATCCATAGGTTTAGTAAAAAGATTTGTTCTGAAAACATGTCTCACCTTCCACATCAATAAAATGAATAATGTGGGCATCATAAGTTAAAGTAAATTTTATAGAGTCATGGTCTAAATTGAGTTGCCTTACAAAATTTGATTGTTTGAAATTTGAGTGTTTGCTCATCCCCTTTCCAAAATATGAATACGTCGTCTATATACCGAAGATTCCTGGGCAACATGTTCATGCCAGATGGAGAGAGGATGCCTTAAACGGTACTTGCTAAATTTGGGGCGATGGAAGAACCCATGGAAGTTCCATCAATTTGTAAAAAAAAATCTTGATCGAATCGAGTAGTTTTTCCTCGAGAGATGTCATCGAGAAGGAAATCATTCTACAGTATTACCTAGCTTTGCTTTTCTACACAATAGTTCCCGTATACATCTCATTCCTTACTGTTGTGGAATATTGGAATAGAGACTCTGGACCTCATGTGTGCAAAGATATTTTATCTCATGTTGTAAGAAGTAGTGTTGCTCGCGAATATTCGCAATACGAATTTTATTCGCGAATTCGCGAATATTCACGAATATAGCACTATATATTCGTAATTACGAATATTCGTTTTATTTTATTTTATTTTTTTCACAGTACTTATCACAGTGATCATTCCTCTCTGCTTCCAGCTTGTGTGGTGTAAAGAAGGCTCTAATACTACTGTGTGAGACTGGTGTGCGAATTTTCGCATATACGAAAATTTGCATATGCTAATTTTCGTATATGCGAATTTTCGCTTATGCTATTTTTTGTATATGCTACTTTTCGCATATGTTAATTTTCGCATATGCGAAAATAAATCGAGAATATTGCGAATATGCGAATATTCGCGAATATATGACGAATATTCGTCCATATATTCGCGAATATTCACAAATTCGAATATGGCCTATGCCGCTCAACACTAGTAAGAAGCTATCCAGAAGGATCAGGAGCCTTCCCAACAGGGAGCCTAAACCTGAAATGATTGGGTGCCCTGGCGGAAGGCCGCGATTTTGGGTAACAGATACGAAACGGGAACTCTTCAGTCAGAGTATAAGCCAATATTTTTTGAACTTATCAATCTCCTTTTTATAAATAGTGGTAGGATCACATGACCATGATAGACATTTTCATCCTTGAGCAGTTTTTTTTGCCTCGACCACTTGATCCACCTTGTTCATAAGAACTATGGCCCAGAGAACGCAAAGCTCAACATTCTCAACATTGGTCGCATTAGATCGAGATCTAAATTATTATGTCTGTCCATTGTTTCTCCACATCCTGCAAAACATCATGTATAAATGTCTCCAACTATTGGACTTAAAGGGGTACTCCGCTGCTCAGCATTTGGAACAAACTGCTCCGAACGCTGGAGCCGGCACCTCGTGACGTCATAGCCCCGACAGCTGTCATGCCCCTCCCATAGATTTGCAATGAGGTGGGCAGGACGTGACATCATTAGGGGGCGCGGTTATGATGTCACGAACTCCCAGCGCCGGCTTCAGCATTCGGAACAGTGTGTTCCAAACGCTGAGCAGCAATCCAGATGCGCTCCATGGACTTACATTGAGCCTGTGTCTCAATCTCGGGAGGGGCTATAGTTCTTATAAACAAGGTGGATCACACGGCCGAGGCAAAAAAAGCAGCTTGCTGATTAAAGTCTATGAGTGTCAGTCACATTATCCTATCTACAAATAGGAGATTGATATATTCATTACACAGTATGTGAATGATGGCGTGAGTTAAAGAAAATTGGCTAATACTCTGATCAATGAGTTAAAGGGGTACTCCGGGGAAAACCTTTTTTCTTTTAAATCAACTGGTGGCAGAAAGTTAAACATATTTGTAAATTACTTCTATTGAAAAATCTTAATCCTTCCAGTACTTATTAGCTGCTGAATGCTGCAGAGGAAATTCCTTTCTCTTTGGAACACTGATGACATCACCGGCACAGTGCTCTCTGCTGACATCTCTGTCCATTTTAGCAACAGTGCATAGCAGATGTATGCTAAGGGCAGCATGGTGGCTCAGTGGTTAGCACTGCTGCCTTGCAGTGCTGGGGACTTGGGTTCAAATCCCACTAAGGACAAAAATAAATAAAGTGTTGTTATTATTATTATTATAACGTCAGCAGAGAGAACTGTGCTCATGATGTCATCAGAGAGCATTCCAAAAAGAAAAGAATTTCCTCTGTAGTATTCAGCAGCTAATAAGTACAGGAAGGATTAAGATTTTTTAATAGAAGTAATTTACAAATATGTTTAACTTTCTGCCACCAGTTGATTTAAAAGAAAAAAGGTTTTCACCGGAGTACCCCTTTAACAAGAGTCTCCTGTCACGATGCCGGCTGGCAGGTAGTGGATCCTCTGTGCCAGAGAGGGATTGGCGTGGACCGTGCTAGAGGATCGGTTCTAAGTCACTACTGGTTTTCACCAGAGCCCGCCGCAAAGCGGGATGGTCTTGCTGCGGCGGTAGTGACCAGGTCGTATCCCCTAGCAACGGCTCAACCTCTCTGGCTGCTGAAGATAGGCGCGGTACAAGGGAGTAGACAGAAGCAAGGTCGGACGTAGCAGAAGGTCGGGGCAGGCAGCAAGGATCGTAGTCAGGGGCAACGGCAGAAGGTCTGGAATCACAGGCAAGGAACACACAAGGAACGCTTTCACTGGCACTAGGGCAACAAGATCCGGCGAGGGAGTGAAGGGGAAGTGAGGTGATATAGGGAAGTGCACAGGTGTAAACACTAATTGGAACCACTGCACCAATCAGCGGTGCAGTGGCCCTTTAAATCGCAAAGACCCGGCGCGCGCGCGCCCTAGGGAGCGGGGCCGCGCGCGCCGGGACAGAACTGACGGGGAGCGAGTAAGGTACGGGAGCCGGGGTGCGCATCGCGAGCGGGCGCTACCCGCATCGCGAATCGCATCCCGGCCGGAGGTGGTAACGCAGCGCCCCGGGTCCGTGGAACCGACCGGGGCGCTGCAGTGAGGGAAGTGTAGCGAGCGCTCCGGGGAGGAGCGGGGACCCGGAGCGCTCGGCGTAACAGTACCCCCCCCCTTGGGTCTCCCCCTCTTCTTGGGGCCTGAGAACCTGAGGATCAGACTTTTGTCCAGGATATTGTCCTCAGGTTCCCAGGACCTCTCTTCTGGACCACAACCCTCCCAATCCACTAAAAAAAAAGTTCTTCCCCTGACCTTTTTAGAGGCCAAAATCTCTTTGACAGAGAAGATGTCCGAGGAGCCGGAAACAGGAGTGGGAGGAACAGATTTAGGAGAAAAACGGTTGAGGATGAGAGGTTTAAGAAGAGAGACGTGAAAGGCATTAGGGATACGAAGAGAAGGAGGAAGAAGAAGTTTGTAAGAGACAGGATTAATTTGACACAAAACTTTAAAAGGACCAAGATAGCGTGGTCCCAACTTATAGCTCGGGACACGGAAACGGACATATTTAGCGGAGAGCCATACCTTGTCTCCAGGGGAAAAAATGGGAGGAGCTCTTCTTTTCTTATCTGCGAATCTCTTCATGCGAGAAGAAGCCTGTAAGAGAGAATTTTGGGTCTCTTTCCATATGGTGGAAAGATCACGAGAAATTTCATCCACAGCGGGCAGACCAGAGGGCAAGGGGGTAGGGAGGGGGGGAAGAGGGTGACGGCCGTACACCACGAAAAACGGAGATTTGGAGGAAGATTCAGAGATTCTGAAATTATACGAGAATTCGGCCCAAGGTAGAAGATCTGCCCAGTCATCCTGGCGGGAGGAAACAAAATGTCGTAAATAGTCACCCAAGATCTGGTTAATTCTCTCTACTTGTCCATTGGATTGAGGATGGTATGCAGAAGAAAAATTTAATTTAATCTTGAGTTGTTTACAGAGAGCCCTCCAGAATTTAGACACAAATTGGACGCCTCTATCCGAGACGATCTGTGTAAATAATAACTGGAAATCTTGATCCCTCCAGCAGATGCCTCCATTCCTCAAGTGCTAATTTAATGGCTAGAAGCTCTCGATCCCCGATGGAGTAGTTCCTCTCCGCCGGAGAGAAGGTCCTGGAAAAAAAACCACAAGTAACAGCATGCCCGGAAGAGTTTTTTTGTAGAAGGACAGCTCCAGCTCCCACTGAGGAGGCATCAACCTCCAATAGGAAGGGTTTAGATGGGTCAGGTCTGGAGAGCACGGGAGCCGAAGAAAAGGCAGACTTGAGTCGTTTAAAGGCGTCTTCCGCTTGAGGAGGCCAGGACTTGGGATCGGCATTTTTTTTTGTTAAAGCCACAATAGGAGCCACAATGGTAGAAAAATGTGGAATAAATTGCCTGTAATAATTGGCGAACCCCAAAAAACGTTGGATGGCACGGAGTCCGGAGGGGCGTGGCCAATCTAAGACGGCAGAGAGTTTATCTGGGTCCATTTGTAGTCCCTGGCCAGAGACCAAGTATCCTAGAAAAGGAAGAGATTGGCATTCAAACAGACATTTCTCTATTTTGGCATAGAGTTGATTATCACGAAGTCTCTGAAGAACCATACGGACATGCTGGCGGTGTTCTTCTAGATTGGCAGAAAAAATCAGGATATCGTCCAGATATACAACAACACAGGAGTATAGTAGATCACGAAAAATTTCATTAACAAAGTCTTGGAAGACGGCAGGGGCGTTGCATAGACCAAAGGGCATGACCAGATACTCAAAGTGTCCATCTCTGGTGTTAAATGCCGTTTTCCATTCATCCCCCTCTCTGATGCGGATGAGATTATAAGCACCTCTTAAGTCCAGTTTGGTAAAAATATGGGCACCTTGGAGACGATCAAAGAGTTCAGAGATGAGGGGTAGGGGGTAGCGGTTCTTAACCGTGATTTTATTAAGACCGCGGTAGTCAATGCAAGGACGTAGAGAGCCATCTTTTTTGGACACAAAGAAAAATCCGGCTCCGGCAGGAGAGGAGGATTTACGGATAAAGCCCTTTTTTAAATTTTCTTGGACGTATTCAGACATGGCAAGAGTCTCTGGGACGGACAGAGGATAGATTCTGCCCCGGGGTGGAGTAGTGCCCGGGAGGAGGTCAATGGGACAATCATAAGGCCTGTGAGGAGGTAGAGTCTCAGCTTGTTTTTTGCAAAAAACGTCCGCAAAGTCCATATAGGCCTTAGGGAGACCGGTTACATGAGGAAGCACAGGGACACGGCAAGGTTTACTGGGAACCGGTTTTAAGCAGTCCTTGGAACAAGAGGGCCCCCAACTCTTGATCTCCCCAGTGGACCAATCCAGGATTGGGGAATGGAGTTGAAGCCAGGGAAGTCCAAGAAGGATTTCAGAAGTGCAATTGGGGAGGACCAACAGTTCAATCCTCTCGTGATGAGATCCGATGCACATTAGAAGGGGCTCCGTGCGGAAACGTATAGTACAGTCCAATCTTTCATTGTTTACACAATTGATGTAGAGGGGTCTGGCGAGACTGGTCACCGGGATGTTGAACTTGTTGACGAGAGAGGCTAAGATGAAATTTCCTGCAGATCCAGAGTCCAAGAAGGCCACAGCAGAGAAGGAGAAGGCAGAGGCAGACATCCGCACAGGCACAGTAAGACGTGGAGAAGCAGAGTAGACATCAAGGACTGTCTCACCTTTGTGCGGAGTCAGCGGACGTCTTTCCAGGCGGGGAGGACGGATAGGACAATCCTTCAGGAAGTGTTCGGTACTAGCACAGTACAGGCAGAGATTCTCCATGCGGCGTCGTGTCCTCTCTTGGGGTGTCAGGCGAGACCGGTCGACCTGCATAGCCTCCACGGCGGGAGGCACAGGAACAGATTGCAGGGGACCAGAGGAGAGAGGAGCCGGGGAGAAGAAACGCCTCGTGCGAACAGAGTCCATATCCTGGCGGAGCTCCTGACGCCGTTCGGAAAAACGCATGTCAATGCGAGTGGCAAGATGGATGAGTTCATGTAGGTTAGCAGGGATTTCTCGTGCGGCCAGAACATCTTTAATGTTGCTGGATAGGCCTTTTTTAAAGGTCGCGCAGAGTGCCTCATTATTCCAGGATAATTCTGAAGCAAGGGTACGGAACTGTACGGCATACTCGCCAACGGAAGAATTACCCTGGACCAGGTTCAACAGGGCAGTCTCAGCAGAAGAGGCTCGGGCAGGTTCCTCAAAGACACTTCGAATTTCCGAGAAGAAGGAGTGTACAGAGGCAGTGACGGGGTCATTGCGGTCCCAGAGCGGTGTGGCCCAAGCCAGGGCTTTTCCAGACAGCAGGCTGACTACGAAAGCCACCTTAGACCTTTCAGTGGGGAACTGGTCCGACATCATCTCCAAGTGTAATGAACATTGGGAAAGAAAGCCACGGCAAAACTTAGAGTCCCCATCAAATTTATCCGGCAAGGATAGTCGTATTCCAGAAGCGGCCACTCGCTGCGGAGGAGGTACAGGAGCTGGCGGAGGAGATGATTGCTGGAGCTGTGGTAGTAACTGTTGTAGCATAACAGTCAGTTGAGACAGCTGTTGGCCTTGTTGCGCAATCTGTTGTGACTGCTGGGCGACCACCGTGGTGAGGTCAGCGACAACTGGCAGAGGAACTTCAGCGGGATCCATGGCCGGATCTACTGTCACGATGCCGGCTGGCAGGTAGTGGATCCTCTGTGCCAGAGAGGGATTGGCGTGGACCGTGCTAGAGGATCGGTTCTAAGTCACTACTGGTTTTCACCAGAGCCCGCCGCAAAGCGGGATGGTCTTGCTGCGGCGGTAGTGACCAGGTCGTATCCCCTAGCAACGGCTCAACCTCTCTGGCTGCTGAAGATAGGCGCGGTACAAGGGAGTAGACAGAAGCAAGGTCGGACGTAGCAGAAGGTCGGGGCAGGCAGCAAGGATCGTAGTCAGGGGCAACGGCAGAAGGTCTGGAATCACAGGCAAGGAACACACAAGGAACGCTTTCACTGGCACTAGGGCAACAAGATCCGGCGAGGGAGTGAAGGGGAAGTGAGGTGATATAGGGAAGTGCACAGGTGTAAACACTAATTGGAACCACTGCACCAATCAGCGGTGCAGTGGCCCTTTAAATCGCAAAGACCCGGCGCGCGCGCGCCCTAGGGAGCGGGGCCGCGCGCGCCGGGACAGAACTGACGGGGAGCGAGTAAGGTACGGGAGCCGGGGTGCGCATCGCGAGCGGGCGCTACCCGCATCGCGAATCGCATCCCGGCCGGAGGTGGTAACGCAGCGCCCCGGGTCCGTGGAACCGACCGGGGCGCTGCAGTGAGGGAAGTGTAGCGAGCGCTCCGGGGAGGAGCGGGGACCCGGAGCGCTCGGCGTAACATCTCCATGGTTTTTTTGTTCTTTTTTAAAGACAAAGTCATCCTCTCTCCATCTGGCATAGGAACAGGTCACCCACATGGCTTCGGTATATAGATGACGTCTTTATGGTATGGAGAGGGAAGGAGGAAACACTGTTGAATTTTGGCACGCACCTCAGTTTAGTACATGACTGTGACATTTATTTTAACTTGATTTTCTTGTTGTGAAAATACATAAAGAGGGAAACATTTTCGTAACAACTTTTTTTTTAACTAAAACTAGGAATAAGAACACTCGATCTTATAGATCTCGCTGTCACTCACCTTCTACTTTTAATGGGTTATCAAAAAGCCAGTATCTACGTGCCCAACGAATATCCAGGACCGACAGTGAATATGAGAAGAATAAAATAATTTATCACTGAAGAAGTTCTTAAAGAGGCGCTGTCATTATGAAAAACTTTTTCTATTTGGTAGTACTACTGATAAGATGAATTTTTCAAATATACATTTATAAAAAAATTTTTTTAATTTTACTAAAAAATCTAAAATGAAAATAGCCTAAGGGTCATCTATCTTTATGCAGACAGACTACTCTGTATTTTGCAGCATACCGGATACCGGCCGTAAAGCGCGTTGGTATCCAGTATAGGAGATCACCATTGGGAGTTGTAGTTTTGCAACAGCTCGGGTACAATCTTTGTAAAACTCTGTTTTAGAGCTGTGTATTCTCCAGCGGTGTGCCTCCAGCTCTTGTAAAACTATAGACAGCCAATAGATGTCAGGGCATGCTGGAAGTTGTAGTGGTGAAACAGCTGGAGGCACCCTGTATAGATGAGCTTAGGGCGGAAGTTGGCCCCTCTGCAGGCATAAGTGATGTCGCGCCTGCTGGGGAATTCTGCCTGGTAAGTGAGCACATTACCAAGTAGACAAAAAGGCATTTCTAAGATAGTAAAAAAAATAGTAAAGGCAGGGAGGGGGTTAGGGACTTATGGGCAATAGGCAGGGACAGAAAAAAATAATAAAAAAAAAAGGATGTGGGAGCTACCATTTAAGTGTTGAACTAAAAATGTAGTTTTTATTCCTAAGTACTGCCGCATACCTCGGACAGATTGCAGGAACAATAAAACCCTTCACACCAGAACAGAAGTCTGTGACCAGACGTTTCTTACAATCCAAGTCCTGAACTGCTGGAGAGGTCCCTGGATCCAGAGACGGTGAAACAACTGCTGCCGAACACCTTTGGGAAAATAACGGCTTGGTAAACGATGTAAGGTGGCAGGTGACTGAGGAGGTACTGCTCAATGTGAACGAGGACATAAAAAGACGGCATTTGATACAACGGGAGATCTTATGGATCACAGAGTCAGATGCACTTGAACAGGGGTACTCAACTATTCTTAGTGAGGGTCCGCTTATTCAGGTCTGCCATCCGGTGAAGGTCCGAGCTGAACGCTAAGGCCTGGTTCACAAATAGCGGCCTCAGTGCCATGAAGGAAAGAGCAAACGAGCAACTGAAAAGGGGAGGATGTATGACCTGAATACTGCCACACACTGTACCCCTGAATATAATACTGCCACACACTGTACCCCTGAATATAATACTGCCACACACTGTACCCCTGAATATAATACTGCCACACACTGTACTCCTGAATATAATACTGCCACACACTGTACTCCCTGAATATAATACTGCCACACACTGTACCCCTGAATATAATACTGCCGCACAATGTACCCCTGAATATAATACTGCCACACACTGTACCCCTGAATATAATACTGCCGCACAATGTACCCCTGAATATAATACTGCCGCACACTGTACTCCTGAATATAATACTGCCGCACACTGTACCCCTGAATATCCACACACTGTACTCCTGAATATAATACTGCCACACACTGTATCCCTGAATATAATACTTCCATCCCTGAATATCATACTGCCGCACACTGTACCCCTGAATATCCACACACTGTACCCCTGAATATAATACTGCCACACACTGTATCCCTGAATATAATACTTCCATCCCTGAATATCATACTGCCGCACACTGTACCCCTGAATATCATACTGCCGCACACTGTACCCCTGAATATAATACTGCCGCACACTGTACCCCTGAATATAATACTGCCGCACAATGTACCCCTGAATATAATACTGCCACACACTGTACCTCTGAATTTAATACTGCCACACACTGTACCCCCTGAATATAATCCTGCCACACACTGTACCCCTGAATATAATACTGTCACACACTGTACCCCTGAATATAATACTGTCACACACTGTACCCCTGAATATAATACTGCCGCACAATGTACCCCTGAATATTATACTGCCGTACACTGTACCCCTGAATATAATACTGCCGCACACTGTACTCCTGAGTATAATACTACCACATACTGCCACACACTGTATCCCTGAATATAATACTGCCACCCCTGAATATCATACTGCCGCACACTGTACCCCTGAATATCATACTGCCGCACACTGTACCCCTGAATATAATACTGCCGCACACTGTACCCCTGTATATAATACTGCCGCACACTGTACCCCTTGAATATAATACTGCCGCACACTGTACCCCTGAATATAATACTGCCGCACACTGTACCCCTGAATATAATACTGCCCCACATTGTACCCATGAATATAATACCGAACACTGTACCCCTGAATATAATACTGCCACACACTGGACCCCAGAATATAATACTGCCACACACTGTACCCCTGAATATAATACTGCCACACACTGCGCCCCTGAATATAATACTGCCGCACACTGCACCCCTGAATATAATACTGCCACACACTGTACCCCTGAATATCATACTGCCACACACTGTACCCCTGAATATAATACTGCCGCACACTGTACCCCTGAATATAATACTGTCACACACTGTACCCCTGAATATAATACTATCACACACTGTACCCCTGAATATAATACTGCCGCACAATGAACCCCTGAATATTATACTGCCGTACACTGTACCCCTGAATATAATACTGCCGCACACTGTACTCCTGAGTATAATACTACCACATACTGCCACACACTGTATCCCTGAATATAATACTGCCACCCCTGAATATCATACTGCCGCACACTGTACCCCTGAATATCATACTGCCGCACACTGTACCCCTGAATATAATACTGCCGCACACTGTACCCCTTGAATATAATACTGCCGCACACTGTACCCCTGAATATAATACTGCCGCACACTGTACCCCTGAATATAATACTGCCCCACATTGTACCCATGAATATAATACTGCCACACACTGTACCCCTGAATATAATACTGCCACACACTGCGCCCCTGAATATAATACTGCCGCACACTGCACCCCTGAATATAATACTGCCACACACTATACCCCTGAATATCATACTGCCACACACTGCACCCCTGAATATAATACTGCCACACACTGTACCCCTGAATATAATACTGCCGCACACTGTACCCCTGAATATAATACTGTCACACACTGTACCCCTGAATATAATACTGTCACACACTGTACCCCTGAATATAATACTGCCACACAATGTACCCCTGAATATTATACTGCCGTACACTGTACCCCTGAATATAATACTGCCGCACACTGTACTCCTGAGTATAATACTACCACATACTGCCGCACACTGTACCCCTGAATATAATACTGTCACACACTGTACCCCTGAATATAATACTGTCACACACTGTACCCCTGAATATAATACTGCCGCACACTGTACCCCTGAATGTAATACTGCCGCACACTGTACCCCTGAATATAATACTGCCCCACACTGTACCCCTGAATATAATAATGCTGCACACTGTACCCCTGAATATAATACTGCCACACACTGTACCCCGGAATATAATACTGCCACACACTGTACCCTAGAATATAATACTGCCACACACTGTACCCCTGAATATAATACTGCCACACACACTGTGCCCCTGGATATAATACTGCCGCACACTGTACCCCTGAATATAATACTGCCGCACACTGTACCCCTGAATATCATACTGCCACACACTGTACCCCTTAATATAATACTGCCACACACTGTACCCCTGAATATAATACTGCCGCACACTGTACCCATGAATGTATTACTGCCGCACACTGTACCCCTGAATGTAATACTGCTGCACATTGTACCACTAAATACTGCCGCACACTGTACCCCTGAATATAATACTGCCCCACACTGTACCCCTGAATATAATACTGCCACACACTGTACCCCTGAATATAATACTGCCATACACTGTACCCATGAATAAAATACTGCCGCACACTGTACCGCTGAATATAATACTGCCACACACTGTACCCCTGAATATAATACTGCCCCACACTGTACCCCTGAATATAATACTGCCGCACACTGTACCCTGAATATAATACTGCCGCACACTGTACTCCTGAATATCATACTTCCACAGACTGTACCCCTGAATATAATACTGCCACAGACTGTACCCCTGAAAATCATACTGCCGCAGACTGTACCCCTGAATTTAATACTGCCGCACACTGTACCCCTGAATATAATACTGCCGCACACTGTACCCCTGAATATAATACTGCCACGCACTGTACCCCTGAATATAATACTGCCACACACTGTACCCCTGAATATAATACTGCCGCACACTGTACCTCTGAATATAATAATGCCACACACTGTACCCCAGAATATAATACTGCCACACACTGTACCCCTGAATATAATACTGCCCCACACTGTACCCCTGAATATAATACTGCCGCACACTGTACTCCTGAATATCATACTTCCACAGACTGTACCCCTGAATATAATACTGCCACAGACTGTACCCCTGAAAATCATACTGCCGCACACTGTACCCCTGAATATAATACTGCCACACACTGTAACCCTGAATATAATACTGCCACACACTGTACCCCTGAATATAATACTGCCGCACACTGTACCTCTGAATATAATAATGCCACACACTGTACCCCAGAATATAATACTGCCACACACTGTACCCCTGAATATAATACTGCCCCACACTGTACCCCTGAATATAATACTGCCGCACACTGTACTCCTGAATATCATACTTCCACAGACTGTACCCCTGAATATAATACTGCCACAGACTGTACCCCTGAAAATCATACTGCCGCAGACTGTACCCCTGAATATAATACTGCCGCACACTGTACCCCTGAATATAATACTGACACACACTGTACCCCTGAATATAATACTGCCACACACTGTACCCCTGAATATAATACTGCCGCACACTGTACCCCTGAATATAATACTGCCACACACTGTACCCCTGAATATAATACTGACGCACACTGTACCTCTGAATATAATAATGCCACACACTGTACCTCTGAATATAATAATGCCACACACTGTACCCCAGAATATAATACTGCCACACACTGTACCCCTGAATATAATACTGCCACACACTGTGCCCCTGAATATAATACTGCCGCACACTGTACCCCTGAATATAATACTGCCCCACACTGTACACCTGAATATAATACTGCCACACACTGCACCCCCTGAATTTAATACTGCCACACACTGTACTCCTGAATATAATACTGCCACACACTGCACCCCCTGAATTTAATACTGCCACACACTGTACTCCTGAATATAATACTGCCACACACTGCACCCCCTGAATATAATACTGCCACACACTGTACCCCTGAATATAATACTGCCACATACTGTACTCCTGAATATAATACTGCCCCACACTGTACTCCTGAATATAATCCTGCCACACACTGTACCCCTGAATATAATACTGCCACATACTGTACCCCTGAATATAATACTGCCACACACTGTACCCCTGAATATAATACTGCCACATACTGTACCCCTGAATATAATACTGCCACACACTGAGCCCCTGGTATATTACTGCCACATAATATGCCCCCAAATACATTTTTCGACAAACACTGTACCCTGTGTACTAATTGTACCTCTGTGCTCCACATAATTGATGCCATTGTGCCCCCAGAATTAATTATGCCACTGTGCCCCTAGAATTAGTGATGCCACTGTGCTCCCAGAATGAAGGATGCCATTGTGCCCCTAGATGAACTTTGCCACTGTGACTCTCCAGCTGTTGCAAACTACAACTCCCATTATGCACAGACAGAAGGTCATGATGGGAGCTGTAGTTCTACAACTGGGGAGTCACTGGTGGGAACACAAATTTTTACCTGAGTTTTGGCTCCCGTCCCAGGTCCGGTGCTGCTCCGCTGCTCTGGTCTCTTCTAGTCAGGCCTGGCCAGAGCAGAGGATGCAGGCAGTTCTAATCGCGCTGCCTGCATCACAGGAGAAGCGCCGGGCGGCCGGGCAGGGACACAGCGTTCCTTCGCTCAGGGCTGCAGCTATTCATTTGTATCAGTGTCTTAAAAGACACCTATACAAATGTATGAGGGGAGAACCTGCCGGAGGTCCGGATGACTGGCGGCCGCTGTCCGGATCTGGACGCGGTCCACCAGTTGAATACCCCTGCACTAGAACCTCGGGTGTTGGATGAGGTATACAGCTTTAAACGCTATTTATATTATTTTTGCATGTGTGTTGTTGTTAGTGATTTTATATTGTATTATTTATTACATCAGCTAAAGTCTCATTAATGTAAAAGTCTCATGTAAAGAGATCTCGTACCTACCTGGCTTCAGTACATGAGGAAGTGAGCGGACCCCGAAATGCGTCAGAATTCAGGACATCAGCTGCGGTATTATAATGCCTTTTGTTGCCTATTATTTATTGCACTTCATAAAAATAGAAAAAGAAATTCAACGTTCCTATGAAATTGAACTTGGAGTTTACCTGTTACAGCTGTTTCTCGTGGATTTACAAGTGTGATTAATACTTTACATACATGTCATGGTGGAGTTGTGTATATAGAGGATCTGGGCTGTGTATACAGAGCCTGCATAAGTATTCACCCCCCTAAGAACAACCTTTATCGGCAATTACAGCTGCGGGTCTTTGGGACATGTCTCTAGTAGATGTGCACAGCGAGAGATGGAAATGTTTGTCTTCTTGCCAGTAAAGCTGAAGATCAGTCAGAGACATCATTGATCAGCAATGTTCAGGTCCGACCATAGATTATAAATTGGTTTCAGGTCTGGGCCTTATTACAATATAACAGGGGAGATCTATAAAAACACCTAAACAACACAATGTAACTCCAAGTCACTGACACTTGTGTGAGATCCCACTGTCCACTCAGGAAGAACACTGATTGACAATCAATTTCACATGGAACAGACAACACGTGGAAATTATAGGCAATAAAGCAAGACACCCCCAATAAAGGAGTGGCTCTGCAGGTGGTGACCACAGACCACTTCTCAGTTCCTATGCTTCCTGGCTGATGTTTTGGTCCCTTTTGAATGCTGGCGGTGCTTTCACTCTAGAGGTAGCATGAAACGGAGTCTACAACCCACACAAGTGGCTCAAGTAGTGCAGCTCATCCAGGATGGCACATCAATGCGAGCTGTGGCAATAAGGTTTGCTGTGTCTGTCAGCGTAGTGTCCAGAGCATGGAGGCGCTACCAGGAGACAGGACAGTACATCAGGAGACGTGGAGGAGGCCGTAGGAGGGCAACAACCCAGCAGCAGGACCACTACCTCCGCCTTTATACAAGGAGGAGCAGAAGGAAAACTGCCAGAGCCCTGCAAAATTACCTCCAGCAGGCCACAAATGTGCATGTGTCCACTCAAACGGTCAGAAACCGACTCCATGAGGGTGGTATGAGGGCCCGACATCCACAGGTGGGGGTTGTGCTTACAGCCCAACACCGTGCAGGACATTTGGTATTTGCCAGAGAACACCAAGATTGGCAAATTCGCCACTGGCGCCCTGTGCTCTTCACAGATGAAAGCAGGTTCACACTGAGCACATGTGACAGACGTGACAGAGTTTGGAGACGCCGTGAAGAACGTTCTGCTGCCTGCTACCTCCTCCAGCATGACCGGATTTGCGGTGGGTCAGTAATGGTGTGGGGTGGCATTTCTTTGGGGGGCCGCACAGCCCTCCATGTACTTGCCAGAGTTAGCCTGACTGCCATTAGGTACCGAGATGAGATCCTCAGACCCCTTGTGAGACCATATGCTGGTGCGGTTGGGTTCCTTCTAATACAAGACAATGCTAGACCTCATGTGTCTGGAGTGTGTCAGCAGTTCCTACAAGAGGAAGGCATTGATGCTATGGACTGGCCGCCCATTCCCCTGAATCCGATTGAGCACATCTGGGACGTCTCGCTCCATCCACCACAGACTGTCCAGGAGTTGGCGGATGCTTTAGTCCAGGTCTGGGAGGACATTCCTCAGGAGACCATCCTCCACCTCATCAGGAACATGCCCAGGCGTTGTAGGGAGGTCATACGGGCACGTGGAGGCCACACACACTACTGAGCCTCATTGGGACTTGTATTAAGGACATTACATAAAGTTGGATCAGCCTGTAGTGCGGTTTTCCACTGTGATTTTGAGTGTGACTCCATATCCAGACCTCCAGGGGTTGATACATTTCATTTCCATTGATAATTTTTGTGTGATTTTGTTGTCAGCGCATTCAACTATGTAAAGAGGAAAGTATTACATACGATTAGTTCATTTAGATCTAGGATGTGTTATCTCATTGTTCACTTTAGTTTTTGGAGCGGTGTATTTTCTTCAAGGATTGCACTGTATTTGGCTCCATCCATCTTTCCTTTAATTCTGACCTGTTTCCCTGCACCTGAAGCCTCCTCATAGCATGAGGAGGCTCACCACGTGTCACCATGAGGGTGGTATGCACGGGGTGATGGGCAGTGTTGGGTTATGATGTCCCCACCACCATGTGTCACTGTTTAGATGGTGTGCTCAGGGTGATGGGCAGTGTTGGGTTATGATGTCCCTACCCCCATGTGTCACTGTTTAGATGGTGTGCTCAGGGTGATGGGCAGTGTTGGGTTATGATGTCCCCACCACCATGTATCACTGTTTAGATGGTGTGCTCAGGGTGATGGGCAGTGTTGGGTTATGATGTCCCTACCCCCATGTGTCACTGTTTAGATGGTGTGCTCAGGGTGATGGGCAGTGTTGGGTTATGATGTCCCTACCCCCATGTGTCACTGTTTAGATGGTGTGCTCAGGGTGATGGGCAGTGTTGGGTTATGATGTCCCCACCACCATGTATCACTGTTTAGATGGTGTGCTCAGGGTGATGGGCAGTGTTGGGTTATGATGTCCCTACCCCCATGTGTCACTGTTTAGATGGTGTGCTCAGGGTGATGGGCAGTGTTGGGTTATGATGTCCCTACCCCCATGTGTCACTGTTTAGATGGTGTGCTCAGGGTGATGGGCAGTGTTGGGTTATGATGTCCCTACCCCCATGTGTCACTGTTTAGATGGTGTGCTCAGGGTGATGGGTAGTGTTGGGTTATGATGTCCCTACCCCCATGTGTCACTGTTTAGATGGTGTGCTCAGGGTGATGGGCAGTGTTGGGTTATGATGTCCCCACCACCATGTGTCACTGTTTAGATGGTGTGCTCAGGGTGATGGGCAGTGTTGGGTTATGATGTCCCTACCCCCATGTATCACTGTTTAGATGGTGTGCTCAGGGTGATGGGCAGTGTTGGGTTATGATGTCCCTACCCCCATGTGTCACTGTTTAGATGGTGTGCTCAGGGTGATGGGCAGTGTTGGGTTATGATGTCCCTACCCCCATGTATCACTGTTTAGATGGTGTGCTCAGGGTGATGGGCAGTGTTGGGTTATAATGTCCCTACCCCCATGTGTCACTGTTTAGATGGTGTGCTCAGGGTGATGGGTAGTGTTGGGTTATGATGTCCCTACCCCCATGTGTCACTGTTTAGATGGTGTGCTCAGGGTGATGGGCAGTGTTGGGTTATGATGTCCCCACCACCATGTGTCACTGTTTAGATGGTGTGCTCAGGGTGATGGGCAGTGTTGGGTTATGATGTTCCCACCATGTATCACTGTTTAGATGGTGTGCTCAGGGTGATGGGCAGTGTTGGGTTATGATGTCCCCACCACCATGTGTCACTGTTTAGATGGTGTGCTCAGGGTGATGGGCAGTGTTGGGTTATGATGTCCCTACCACCATGTATCACTGTTTAGATGGTGTGCTCAGGGTGATGGGCAGTGTTGGGTTATAATGTCCCTACCCCCATGTGTCACTGTTTAGATGGTGTGCTTAGGGTGATGGGCAGTGTTGGGTTATGATGTCCCTACCCCCATGTATCACTGTTTAGATGGTGTGCTCACGGTGATGGGCAGTGTTGGGTTATGATGTCCCCACCACCATGTGTCACTGTTTAGATGGTGTGCTCAGGGTGATGGGCAGTGTTGGGTTATGATGTCCCTACCCCCATGTGTCACTGTTTAGATGGTGTGCTCAGGGTGATGGGCAGTGTTGGGTTATGATGTCCCTACCCCCATGTATCACTGTTTAGATGGTGTGCTCAGGGTGATGGGCAGTGTTGGGTTATAATGTCCCCACCACCATGTGTCACTGTTTAGATGGTGTGCTCAGGGTGATGGGCAGTGTTGGGTAATGATGTCCCCACCACCATGTGTCACTGTTTAGATGGTGTGCTCAGGGTGATGGGCAGTGTTGGGTTATGATGTCCCTACCCCCATGTGTCACTGTTTAGATGGTGTGCTCAGGGTGATGGGCAGTGTTGGGTTATGATGTCCCTACCCCCATGTATCACTGTTTAGATGGTGTGCTCAGGGTGATGGGCAGTGTTGGGTTATGATGTCCCTACCACCATGTATCACTGTTTAGATGGTGTGCTCAGGGTGATGGGTAGTGTTGGGTTATGATGTCCCTACCCCCATGTGTCACTGTTTAGATGGTGTGCTCAGGGTGATGGGCAGTGTTGGGTTATGATGTCCCCACCACCATGTGTCACTGTTTAGATGGTGTGCTCAGGGTGATGGGCAGTGTTGGGTTATGATGTCCCTACCCCCATGTATCACTGTTTAGATGGTGTGCTTAGGGTGATGGGCAGTGTTGGGTTATAATGTCCCTACCCCCATGTGTCACTGTTTAGATGGTGTGCTCAGGGTGATGGGCAGTGTTGGGTTATGATGTCCCTACCCCCATGTGTCACTGTTTAGATGGTGTGCTTAGGGTGATGGGCAGTGTTGGGTTATGATGTCCCCACCACCATGTGTCACTGTTTAGATGGTGTGCTCAGGGTGATGGGCAGTGTTGGGTTATGATGTCCCTACCCCCATGTATCACTGTTTAGATGGTGTGCTCAGGGTGATGGGCAGTGTTGGGTTATGATGTCCCTACCCCCATGTATCACTGTTTAGATGGTGTGCTCAGGGTGATGGGCAGTGTTGGGTTATGATGTCCCCACCACCATGTGTCACTGTTTAGATGGTGTGCTCAGGGTGATGGGCAGTGTTGGGTTATGATGTCCCTACCCCCATGTATCACTGTTTAGATGGTGTGCTCAGGGTGATGGGCAGTGTTGGGTTATGATGTCCCTACCACCATGTGTCACTGTTTAGATGGTGTGCTCAGGGTGATGGGCAGTGTTGGGTTATGATGTCCCCACCACCATGTGTCACTGTTTAGATGGTGTGCTCAGGGTGATGGGCAGTGTTGGGTTATGATGTCCCTACCCCCATGTATCACTGTTTAGATGGTGTGCTTAGGGTGATGGGCAGTGTTGGGTTATAATGTCCCTACCCCCATGTGTCACTGTTTAGATGGTGTGCTCAGGGTGATGGGCAGTGTTGGGTTATGATGTCCCTACCCCCATGTGTCACTGTTTAGATGGTGTGCTTAGGGTGATGGGCAGTGTTGGGTTATGATGTCCCCACCACCATGTGTCACTGTTTAGATGGTGTGCTCAGGGTGATGGGCAGTGTTGGGTTATGATGTCCCTACCCCCATGTATCACTGTTTAGATGGTGTGCTCAGGGTGATGGGCAGTGTTGGGTTATGATGTCCCTACCCCCATGTATCACTGTTTAGATGGTGTGCTCAGGGTGATGGGCAGTGTTGGGTTATGATGTCCCCACCACCATGTGTCACTGTTTAGATGGTGTGCTCAGGGTGATGGGCAGTGTTGGGTTATGATGTCCCTACCCCCATGTATCACTGTTTAGATGGTGTGCTCAGGGTGATGGGCAGTGTTGGGTTATGATGTCCCTACCACCATGTGTCACTGTTTAGATGGTGTGCTCAGGGTGATGGGCAGTGTTGGGTTATGATGTCCCTACCCCCATGTGTCACTGTTTAGATGGTGTGCTCAGGGTGATGGGCAGTGTTGGGTTATGATGTCCCCACCACCATGTGTCACTGTTTAGATGGTGTGCTCAGGGTGATGGGCAGTGTTGGGTTATGATGTCCCTACCCCCATGTGTCACTGTTTAGATGGTGTGCTCAGGGTGATGGGCAGTGTTGGGTTATGATGTCCCTACCACCATGTATCACTGTTTAGATGGTGTGCTCAGGGTGATGGGCAGTGTTGGGTTATGATGTCCCTACCACCATGTGTCACTGTTTAGATGGTGTGCTCAGGGTGATGGGCAGTGTTGGGTTATGATGTCCCTACCCCCATGTGTCACTGTTTAGATGGTGTGCTCAGGGTGATGGGCAGCGTTGGGTTATGATGTCCCCACCACCATGTGTCACTGTTTAGATGGTGTGCTCAGGGTGATGGGCAGTGTTGGGTTATGATGTCCCTACCCCCATGTATCACTGTTTAGATGGTGTGCTCAGGGTGATGGGCAGCGTTATGACCTCATCTGACCAGATCACCTTCCTTGTGTTTGCTGTTTCTCCCACAAGACTTGTGGTAAACTCCAAACTGGATTTCTTGAGGTCACTTCTCTTCTATAAAGGTCCGATTTGGGGAGTTCACTATTTTATCGTTGTCCCACGGACACATTCTCCCAGCTCAGCCGGTGATCTTCAGCAGCTCCTCCAGAGTTACTATGGGCCTCTCTGTTACTTCTGATTATTTTCTCTCGCCCGGCTTCTTAGTTTGGGTGGACAGACTTCTCTCGGTAGGTTTACAGTTTAACCATATTCTTCCCATTCCCTGATGATGGATTTTATGGACCTCGGGATATTTGTTTAGAAACAATCTCTGCTTTATATTTCTCCACAACTTTATGCCTGACCTGTTTGGTGAGCTCCTTGGTCTCCATGCTGCTGTTTGTTCAGTAATGCTCTCTAATAAACTCTGAGGCCTTAACAGATCAATTATATTTGTACTGAGATTAAATTGCAGACAGGTGGATCCTATTTCCGTAACTTAAGAAGGCAATTGGGCGCACCGTAAAAGGGATGAATACATAGGAACTTAACACTTTTCAGATTTTTATTTGTAACTAATTTTAAAGTCCATGTAATCCCCCCCAACACTTCTAATGATGGACTATTTTGTGTTGGTTCATTACATGGAATCACAATAAAATACGTTTGAACCTTTGATTAAACCATGACAAAACACAGAAAAGTCTGAGGGGGGTGAAAACTTATGCAAGGCACTGAAGCACATGTTGTTGTGTATTAGTGTGTTTACAGGATCTGGGCTGTGTTCATATACATGTAATAGTGCATGTACTGAACCTGGGCTGTGTTGGTGATGATGTAGCAGTGCTTATACTGTTCTGTGTATCTGTTGTGAAACAGCAGTCCTTATCCTCTTTAATATCTCTGTTGTGACGTAGCAGCACTCATACTGTTCTGCTTATGTTATGATGTAGCAGTGCTCATTCTGTTGTATCTGTTCTGATGTAGATATAGCAGTGCTCATTCTGTTGTATCTGTTATGATGTAGATATAGCAGTGCTCATTCTGTTGTATCTGTTATGATGTAGATATAGCAGTGCTCATGCTGTTGTATCTGTTATGATGTAGATATAGCAGTGCTCATGCTGTTCGGTGTAGCTGTTGTGATGTAGCAGCACTCATACTGTTCTTGTTATATTATAGCAGTGCTCATGCTGTTCCGTATATCTTATGACATAGCAGTGCTCCTACTGTTCTGCTTATGTTATGATGTAGCAGTGCTCATTCTGTTGTATCTGTTATGATGTAGATATAGCAGTGCTCATACTCTTCGGTGTAGCTGTTGTGATGTAGCAGCACTCATACTGTTCTTATATTATAGCAGTGCTCATG
Source organism: Hyla sarda (assembly GCF_029499605.1). NCBI lineage: Eukaryota > Metazoa > Chordata > Amphibia > Anura > Hylidae > Hyla > Hyla sarda. The sequence continues at coordinate 14,153 of NW_026607928.1, read as the reverse complement.
CTGTTCCGTATATCTTATGACGTAGCAGCACTCATACTGTTCTGCTTATGTTATAGCAGTGCTCATACTGTTCTTTATATCTGTTCTGATGTAGATATAGCAGTGCTCATGCTGTTCCGTATATCTTATGACGTAGCAGTGCTCATACTCTTCTGCTTATGATATAGCAGTGCTCATTTTGTTGTATCTCTTCTGATGTAGATATAGCAGTGCTCATACTGTTCGGTGTATCTATTGTGATGTAGCAGCACTCATACTGTTCTTGTTATGTTATAGCAGTGCTCATAATGTTCTGTATATCTTTCATGACATAGCAGTGCTCATGTTTTGTTTATGTTATGATTAAGATGTAGCAGTGCTCATACTGTTCTTGTTATGTTATAGCAGTGCTCATGCTGTTCCGTATATCTTTTATGATGTAGCAGTGCTCATACTGTTCTTGTTATGTTATAGCAGTGCTCATGCTGTTCCGTATATCTTTTATGATGTAGCAGTGCTCATACTGTTCTTGTTATGTTATAGCAGTGCTCATGCTGTTCCGTATATCTTTCATGACGTAGCAGTGCTCATTCTGTTGTATCTGTTCTGATGTAGATATAGCAGTGCTCATACTGTTCGGTGTATCTGTTGTGATGTAGCAGCACTCATACTGTTCTTGTTATGTTATAGCAGTGCTCATGCTGTTCCGTATATCTTTCATGACGTAGCAGTGCTCATGTTTTGTTTGTTATGATTAAGATGTAGCAGTGCTCATACTGTTCCGTATATCTTTTATGATGTAGCAGTGCTCATACTGTTCTGATCAGTTGTGACGTAGCAGTGTTCATGCTGTTCCGTATATCTGTTATGATGTAGCAGTGCTCATACGATTTAGTTTATCTGTTATGATGTAAATGTAGCAGTGCTCATACTTTTCTATCTGTTGTAATGTCGCAGTGCACATACTGCTCCGTATATGTTATGATGTAGCAGTGCTCATACGGTGTGTTGTGTAGGAGTGCCCTTAGCAGTCCTGGATTCTTATGCTATTTTATGTTCTTATCTTACCTTAGTATTTTGCCTTGTCCGGTCTTGGATCCAGCCTCATACAGTTGTTATTTGGGGGGAGAAAGGAGGAAGTTGCAGCAGTGTGCGAAACCACAAAAACTAACGTATTTCTGTATCAGCCCTCGCAGCCCCACCACGTGAGAGGAAGCGTTGCGAACAGTACGTCCTGTAACACCCAACCTGTGCCGGGCCAGCCTATGCCGTCATACGTATACATAGCATATCTACAAATACATTGCAACAACGTCGATCCGTCCTTTGTGAAAGATTTAGGCCGTCATGCTTCAGAGCTGCAATCACTATGCTGCTGATAAATCCTGGCCTACACTTAAATCACCTCCAGGGCTGCACTCACTATTCTGCTGCTACATTATGTCACATAAGTCCACCCCATATTAAATATACACAGTATGTCCTATAAGCGAGTCCATCCCTTATCTATATATATATTTCATGTGACAACACTGAAGAAATGCCCCTCTGCTCCAATGTAAAGTAGTGAGTGCACGGCCTGTATAACAGTGTTTAATGTTATAATGGGGCACCGGGCAGAAAATCATGGTGGTTCCAGTGGGCAGACCCAGGGGTTAAGTACCAGAGTACCCCTTTAATGCTCTTGGGCATAGATTTCACCAGATCTTCAAAGGTTGTCACCAGACTCCTCTTCCTCTCCTCCATGAGGACATCATGGAGCTGGTGAATGTTAGAGACCTTGCGCTTCCCCTTCTGCCCCCCCAGAAGCCCAATAGTTTTTCGATTTGGAGACATCCTTGGTCAGTCCATTACCCACCTTTACCCTCAGCTTCTTTAGCAGGCAGTGGTGGTCTTGGAGGTGTTTGGGGCCATTATCATGTGTGAATGCTGCCCTGCGGTCCAGTCGCTGTAGGGAGGGGATCCTGCCCTGCTTCAGTATGTCACATGACATGTTGGCATTCACGATTCCCTCAAAGAACTGTAGGCCCCAGTGCCAGCAGCACTCATGCACCCCCCCAGACCATGACAGTCCACCACCATGTTGACTGTGTACAAAGACAAGTTTTGTCTTGTCTATCTCACCCAGTTACTGGCACCATATGAACTGGCTCTGACGCAGATCACGTACACTCAACTTCTTTGGTCCAGTCTTTTCTGAGTGGAACCTGTCCTGTGAAACCGCTATATGGTCTCTCACCGCACTGCAGCTCAGTTTCCACATCTGGACAATCTTCTTATAGCCTAGGCCAGCTTGATGTAGAGCAGTGGTCTTCAACCTGCGGACATCAAGATGTTGCAAAACTACAACTCCCAGCATGCCCGGACAGCCACTGGCTGTCCGGGCATGCTGGGAGTTGTAGTTTTGCAACATCTGGAGGTCCGCAGGTTGAAGGCCACTGATGTAGATCAACAATTCTTTATTTCAGATCAGAGACTTTTCTTTGCCATGAGGTCCTATGTTGAACTTCTAGTGACTAGTATTAGAGTGTGAGAGCAATAACACCAAATTTAAGACACCTGCTCCCAATTCCTTCCCGAGACCTTGTAACACTGACAAGTCACATGACATAAGGGAGGGAAAATGGCTAATTGGGGCCGATTTGAACATAACCATTAGGGGTGTCCTCACTTTTGTTGCCAACGTTTAGACATTAATGACTGTTTATTCTGAGGGACATTAAACACCGTTATACAGGCCGTGCACTCACTACTTTACATTGGAGCAGAGGGGCATTTCTTCAGTGTTGTTACATGTAAAGATATTTACAAAAAGAGGTTGGGTCACATATGAAATACTGTATGGTGACGTGACCCCCCCAGAGATGCAGTCACATTTTTCTTGCTACATCTATGGATGCCCAATGCAGGAAACCTGATGCTTGTTTATAGAACCTATTGCTTGGGCTTGATTATTGTGCAATTTACTGTCAACATTGTTGGTCGTACGTCCCCGGTTACATGGGGAAATGTGTAAAATCACAAATTAATACTTGGTGGAATAAGCCTGATTATTGACCACAGCTCATACATCTTGGCATGCTCTAAACCAGTACCGTTATGCCACCCCTGGCTTTGTTTGGTGACATGTGATCGCCCATCTTCCTTGCAATTAAATTCCAGAGGTTTTCAATGGGGTTTAGGTCTGAAGACTGAGTTGGCCATGACAGGGTCTTGATCTGGTGTCCTCCATCCACGTGGCCATGACAGGGTCCTGATCTGGTGGTCCTCCATCCACGTGGCCATGACAGGGTCTTGATCTGGTGGTCCTCCATCCACGTGGCCATGACAGGGTCTTGATCTGGTGGTCCTCCATCCACGTGGCCATGACAGGGTCTTGATCTGGTGTCGTCTATCCACATGGCCATGACTGTCTTGATCTGGTGTCCTCCATCCACACCTTGAATAATCTAGCTGTGTAGCATGGAGCATTGCCCTACTGGAAAAACCAATTCTTAGAGTTGAGGAACATTGTTAAAGAAGAAAGAAGCCGGTGTTCTTCCAAGATAACTTTATACTTAGCTAGATCCATTCGTCTTTTACAAAAAGATAAACTGGCCCAACTCCAGCTTCGCTAAAGCATCTTCATATCATCACAAAATTGAGACATTGGCCCTCATTTACTCAGAAAATGGGTTGTAAGTCTATGTTGCTTTCTTATCCGACTGCTTTTTTCCCCTGGTATTTATTATTATGTCGCATCCTGTTTGTCGCACGTGGGTTTTGGTTTCCAACTCCTCGGAGTTGTCGGGGGAAAAATCCACAACAATTCAACATATTCGGGTTGGAAACCTTTATAAATACGTGAGAAAGCTCAGAAATGTCGGGTTACGCCCCTTTTTCGGGTTTGGGAGAATCCACATCGGGTCAGTCGGGAAAAAATGTTGCATCATGTCACAGACTGGCGCATCTTTGTCTGACAAGTCGGGTTTAGAATAGTAAATAAGGGCCGTTGTAGCTTGTAGGCCTCAATTTGATCAATAGAAAATCCGATGTTGGCTAAAGCTGAACATTTGACTCTTCAGAAGAGGACCATACTCCAATATTTTATGGTCCAATCAATCTGGTCTCCAGCCTGGCTCCTCTTTGCTTCTCATTGACGAAGTGTTTTTTTTTTTTTAGCTTTTCACAACTTCAGCCCTGTCCCTAGGAGCCCGTTTCGAATTATACTCGCCATGTAATTCACTCCAGCTGTTTGCCATAGGTCATCCTCTGGTTTTGACATTCAAATGAGTTGACGGTCTTCTCAGTCAGTGGACAGTCGTCTTCACTCTCTGTCTGTGGCTTTGTTCTTGTGAACCGCCATCTTTGATTTTCAGGATGGAAACCACCTGATACTCACTGTATCCCTCTTCCAGTAAAGCCAGAATTCTCACTCAAAGCTTGCCTTGTCACACTGAAGTAATTTTTTTATTCAAATTACCTTTGAGGTAGTACTTGCACGGTTTTTGCTCCAGCTGGTCCTATTGGAAGAGGACAGCGATGACCCAAGCCGTAGGTTTTTGTACTTTCTTGTAAAATTACATTTAGTTCAGGTAATCACCCAATCAGAAGCTCATTACGTAGAACAACATGTGCCCGATTAACGATGACTTACGATAATTTTGGAGTAGTCTCCCAGACTGTCTATGGAATAGTTGGGGCCAAGAATTTGCTGTAGAGTACTTGGAAGAAGAGATTGTGGACCAAAAGAGGGGAGAGAGAAGGACGACAGGACACATTTGGTGTAAAAGGTAGGACAGAATTTATTTAAGATGCCGGTTTCAGACCAACATTCATTAAATAAAACCTGAAGACGCTAAATTCAAGTTTTCAGGGATTCTGGGTTTTTTTCACATTTAGGAAATTAAAGAAAAAAAAAAAAAAAAAACACAAAAACAATTTGTAAATCATAATAAAAAATAAACACTTACTGGAAGAGGTAGATTATTGAATGGGTGTCAAACCATAGTACAGTGACAATGTCATTCGCCCTAACACACAACGTGATACACATCTGTACACAAGCTATAAGTTAAAAATCAAGAAATTCCGTGAGAATGGGAGAGGAAAAAAAACAGTGAAAATACACGACGATCCCTTCTGAGGGGCCGCGCTATGCCGCCAAACACAGAGCCCCCCTTAGTGCATTATACTGAGCTGCTGCAATACCCAACAGCAGACTCAAGATGTCAGCAGAGAGCCAGGGGTTGGGTCTGTGCTATCTGAGGCCATAGAGGATGGATCAGTCTCACATAATCCCCACAGATCGCTCAGATCCAGGTGGAGTTGGAGGTCTGGTATTCGAGGGGTAGGGGGGTAAAAGTAGATGCCCCATCGTCTGGAAACTCACAGGCGGCGCCCCCGCCCCCCCCCCCATGTTAAAGTGACTGCTCCAAAAAAGGTGGAGGGGGCAGCTGTCTGCATCTCACACAATGACCAGATTGTCACTGCTTCGCATGGCACCGATATCTCCCACCATGCCGCGCTCACCTCCCCCAATGGAGGCAGCTGCATTATGGACAATGTGAATCATCACCAATCTGAGGAATGGTCCGGTGATGCCTCTCCACTGGTCATGCCCACAATATGGCCGCTTACAGTAAAGCTGGGGGGGGGGGGGGGGCACTTTCATTGACTGCTTTCCTCTCCTTTAAATCAGTAGAATAAATAAAACACTTTTTAGCCGCATGTGGGTGGGGGAGGAGGAGCGGTCCCCGTCTGGAAAGCTCCCCGCTAAGTTGAGGGGTCTCCCAAGAAAGGCAGTGATGGGGGAGGGTGGGCCGGACAAGGCAGAGGATTCTCTGTATAGAAAATATTTACAGCGTCCTTTATCCGTACAGAAGTCCCCTCAGCCGATCACTACCGCCTCCCACTATGGAACTGCACAGGATTCTGGAAAAAAAGAAGTGGGGAAAAATTCTCTAATGAAGCCGGAAATGAGAGAACAGGAGCGAGCGGGAAACAGGAGGCGGCGAGCCTCACGGACAGCAGTGGGAGGACAGGCGGATGCTTCATGCTGTGAATGGTGACGGAGGAGGAGAAGATTCTCACGATATCCAGAACTCCAGCAGCGATCGCCTCATCTCTCCTCCTTCTTGGAAACCTTTGAGGAATGCCAGGCTGTGGATCTAAGAAGAGGAGCGACATGAGAGGAAGGAAGCGTGAGCGATATGGGGTCAAAGGAGCGGGGACACAACCTACAAGGCAGGGGGGACGGGCAACCCAACCTACAAGGCATAAGCGGGGGACACCAACCTAGCAGGCAGGGGGGACGGGCAAACCAACCTACAAGGCAGGGGGGACGGGCAAACCAACCTACAAGGCAGGCAAAACCAACCTACAAGGCATGAGCGGGGGGACACCAACCTACAAGGCAGGGGGGACGGGCAAACCAACCTACAAGGCAGGGGGGACGGGCAAACCAACCTACAAGGCAGGGGGGACGGGCAAACCAACCTACAAGGCAGGGGGGACGGGCAAACCAACCTACAAGGCAGGGGGGACGGGCAAACCAACCTACAAGGCAGGGGGGACGGGCAAACCAACCTACAAGGCAGGGGGGACGGGCAAACCAACCTACAAGGCAGGGGGGACGGGCAAACCAACCTACAAGGCAGGGGGGACGGGCAAACCAACCTACAAGGCAGGGGGGACGGGCAAACCAACCTACAAGGCAGGGGGGACGGGCAAACCAACCTACAAGGCAGGGGGGACGGGCAAACCAACCTACAAGGCAGGGGGGACGGGCAAACCAACCTACAAGGCAGGGGGGACGGGCAAACCAACCTACAAGGCAGGGGGGACGGGCAAACCAACCTACAAGGCAGGGGGGACGGGCAAACCAACCTACAAGGCAGGGGGGACGGGCAAACCAACCTACAAGGCAGGGGGACGGGCAAACCAACCTACAAGGCAGGGGGGACGGGCAACCCAACCTACAAGGCAGGGGAACGGGCAAACCAACCTACAAGGCAGGGGAACGGGCAAACCAACCTACAAGGCAGGGGGACGGGCAAACCAACCTACAAGGCAGGGGGACGGGCAAACCAACCTACAAGGCAGGGGGACGGGCAAACCAACCTACAAGGCAGGAGGACGGGCAAACCAACGGATAGGGGATAAGATGCCTGATCGTGGGGGTCCCGTCGCTGGGGACCCCCGTGATCTTGCATGCCGCACCCCGTTATAATCAGTCCCCGGAGCATGTTCGCTCCGAGTCTGATTACTGTCGATCACAGGGCCGGAGCATTGTGACGTCACGGCTCCGCCCCCGTGTGACGTCGTACTCCGCCCCCCTCAATGCAAGCCTATGGGACTGGGTGTGACAGCTGTCACGCCCTGCCCCCTCAATGCAAGTCTATGGGAGGGGGCGTGACATCACGATCTTCCGTTCCTGTGGTCGGGACCCAGACCCTCCAGCGCTGCCGGAAGCAGATACAGGTGGGTGCTGCATGCTATATTGTGGGGGTCCCCAGCGGCAGGACCCCCGCGATCAGACATCTTATCCCCTATCCTTTGGATAAGGGATAAGATGTGTAGGGGTGGAGTATCCCTTTAAGTCTGCAAGATACCTTGGCTACGTCTATAAGGCAGGTAGGAAGAAGGGTTGTGAAGTGATGGGGCAGGGATGGAGGAAAGACATAAGATCAGGAGACAAGTTTACAATGCAGGAGGGACAAAAGTTCACAGGAGGCAGGAGAACATGGGGTTCACTAGAGGGGGGTGTGATGGAGTCCTGTCTACTAGGCGGGTTGGGGGCTGTGAGGGGCAGGAGGCAGCATGTATGCAAGATGGCGGATTGAAGGGGTACTCCGATGGAAAACAATTTTCTTCAAGTCAACTGGTGCCATAAAGTAAAAACAGATTTGTAAATTACTTCTATATGAAAAAATCTTAATCCTTCCCGTACTTATCAGCTGCTGTATACCTCCCAGGAAGTTTTTCTCTTTTTTGAATTTATTTTGTCTGACCATAGTGCTCTCTGCTGACACCTCTGTCTATGTCTATGTCAGGAACTGTCCAGAGCAGGAGAGATTTGCTATGGGGATTTGCTCCTACACAACTTCCTCTGGAGCATACAGCAGCTAAGTACTGAAAGGATTAAGATTTTTATATAGAAGTAATTTACAAAAAACTTTCCGGAGCCAGTTGAGTTAAAAACATTTTTGTAGACATGGAGGTACCTACCTGATGAAGGTCTTGAATGCAGCTGAGTGCGGGTTTATACACAGAGGAGGCCGCTTGCCCTGTTGTTGGTCTGTGATGAAGCGATGAACCAGTTCTGCGCCAAGAAAAGTAGTGTCAGTCACTGAACCCAATTAGCGTGGACCCCTCCTGCCCCGAGTCACTGACCTTTAACCTGCCAGACAGACGTGAGGCTTTTCTCATAAGAGTCATCAAACCGGTCGCCGGCCGTGGGCTCGAAATCCGCAGTGTAGACGCGTCCAGAGGACACGGAATAGCAGCAGTGACACATACACGTGTGGTAACGGAGGCGCCCCTCCTCCAGGTAGGGGTGGGCCAAGGCGTCCTTGGCAGAGATCCTCTTCATCTGGTGGGGAGGGGGAAACAGGAGACGGTGTATAAGACCGCCCATGAACATCCACAAGCCCCACCCCCGCTTAACCATAAAAGATAACAGACCCAAAGCAGTGACTCACCGGATCAAACAGCAGCATCCGGCACAGGAGGTGAACGGCCTCGTGGGTGGCCTCACCAGACAGCATGTACAAGACAGAGAGGGAAGGCTGCAGAGAGAACGTCAAGAACAATGTTCCTATTCACTGACAGCAAGCAGAAATCATGAACACTGTGCTGAAATTACTATAAAAGTTCTGTAACTTCCCAGTATACTTATTTAGGTTTATACTAATAGTCAGCAGTACCGGCTTGTGCGGGCCGCGCAGTATGTGGGCTCTCGCTCCCTCGCAGGCGGAGCGCATGGCAGTAAGTGGAGGGGTCCCCAGGAGGTCTGTGATCAGGTCCAGCTGAGGAAAGAAAATAAAAGTTATTAGAGAAGAAGCCACAATCTTATCTACGGTCCATGAAGAGGACCCCAAGACAATGAGGGCCCCTGTAAATAGAGAAAAGAAACATCAGAGTATAAATACGCCGCATGGCGATATGTACATTGGCACTGCCGATTTAAATGTTTGGGTGCAACTACTGGCCAGTCCCCCTGATGAAGCCAATCTGGTGAAACGCTGCCGAGGAAATAAGGTTTTATAGTGTTGTGTTTGGACTTTAATTAACTACATTGCATCCTATTAAGCACTGTTTAGTTATTTTCCATCATTGTTTATATGAGTAGTGTTAAGGGTGACGGGGGTGGGGGGTCACATTTTATAGGGTGGGTGCCCCAGTTACATGTCACCGGGAGGGAAGGGAGGTATAGCGCAGGGACCTGGATGATTAGGGTAAGTAAGGTGTCTAGGGACGGATAGCTGTACATCAGTGGTCCCAAAATGTGGCCCTCCAGATGTTGCAAAACTTCAAACTTCCCAGCATGCCCGGACAGCCAATGTGCACCAACTGAAGGTACCAAACAACCGACAGGGCGACGATCGTTGCAAAACTACAACTCCCAGCATGCCCGGACAGCCGTTGGCTGTCCGGCATGCTGGGAGTTGAAGTTTTGCAACATCTGGAGGACCACAGTTTGAGACCACTGATGTACATACTGTCTCCTGGGTGCATTGAGAGCCATTGCTTCTCTTTCACCCCTAAAGGTCCCACTGCCGATTTTACTATATTATATTATATATTATATTATGTATTATATTATATTATATATATATATTATATATATCCCCCCCCCCCCCCCCCCGATTTGTTTGTGCTAGGTGCAGTGGATGTGGTGTTGTGGTTGGGCGATTACTTTCCTGCCACAGACTTTATGTGCTTTAATATTATTCAGGAGTGTACACATTAAAAGTTATGTTTTATTTGTTACGTTGATACCCCAGTTCTTTTAAAAGGGGTTATCCAGGCCAAAACTTTTTTTTTTTACATATCAACTGGCTCCGGAAAGTTAAACAGATTTGTAAATTACTTCTATTAAAAAATCTTAATCCTTCCAATAGTTATTAGCTTCTGAAGTTGAGTTGCTGTTTTCTGTCTAACTGCTTTCTGATGACTCATGTCCCGGGAGCTGTGCAGTTCCTATGGGGATATTCTCCCATCATGCACAGCTCCCGGGACATGACATCATCATTGAGCAGTTAGACAGAAAACTTCAGAAGCTAATAACTATTGGAAGGATTAAGATTTTTTTAATAGAAGTAATTTACAAATCTGTTTAACTTTCCGGAGCAGGTGATGGGCAGTGCCTGGTTTCCTCTATACATGATGCTGCCCCCACCATGATCACTGTAGGGATGGTATTGGGCAGGTGATGGGCAGTGCCTGGTTTCCTCTATACATGATGCTGCCCCCACCATGATCACTGTAGGGATGGTATTGGGCAGGTGATGGGCAGTGCCTGGTTTCCCCCAGACATGATGCTGCCCCCACCATGATCACTGTAGGGATGGTATTGGGCAGGCGATGGGCAGTACCTGGTTTCCCCAGACATGATGCTGCCCCCACCATGATCACTGTAGGGATGGTATTGGGCAGGTGATGGGCAGTGCCTGGTTTCCTCCAGACAAGATGCTGCCCCCACCATGATCACTGTAGGGATGGTATTGGGCAGGTGATGGGCAGTACCTGGTTTCCTCCAGACATGATGCGGCCCCCACCATGATCACTGTAGGAATGGTATTGGGCAGGTGATGGGCAGTGCCTGGTTTCCTCCAGACATGATGCTGCCCCCACCATGATCACTGTAGGGATGGTATTGGGCAGGAGATGGGCAGTACCTGGTTTCCCCCAGACATGATGCTGCCCCCACCATGATCACTGTAGGGATGGTATTGGGCAGGTAATGGGCAGTACCTGGTTTCCCCCAGACATGATGCTGCCCCCACCATGATCACTGTAGGGATGGTATTGGGCAGGTGATGGGCAGTGCCTGGTTTCCCCCAGACATGATGCTGCCCCCACCATGATCACTGTAGGGATGGTATTGGGCAGGTGATGGGCAGGGCCTGGTTTCCCCCAGACATGATGCTGCCCCCACCATGATCACTGTAGGGATGGTATTGGGCAGGTGATGGGCAGTGCCTGGTTTCCTCCAGACATGATGCTGCCCCCACCATGATCACTGTAGGGATGGTATTGGGCAGGTGATGGGCAGTACCTGGTTTCCTCCAGACATGATGCTGCCCCCACCATGATCACTGTAGGGATGGTATTGGGCAGGTGATGGGCAGTACCTGGTTTCCCCCAGACATGATGCTGCCCCCACCATGATCACTGTAGGGATGATATTGGGCAGGTGATGGGCAGTACCTGGTTTCCTCCAGACATGATGCTGCCCCCACCATGATCACTGTAGGGATGGTATTGGGCAGGTGATGGGCAGTGCCTGGTTTCCTCCAGACATGATGCTGCCCCCACCATGATCACTGTAGGGATGGTATTGGGCAGGTGATGGGCAGTGCCTGGTTTCCTCCAGACATGATGCTGCCCCCACCATGATCACTGTAGGGATGGTATTGGGCAGGTGATGGGCAGTACCTGGTTTCCCCCAGACATGATGCTGCCCCCACCATGATCACTGTAGGGATGGTATTGGGCAGGAGATGGGCAGTACCTGGTTTCCTCCAGACATGATGCTGCCCCCACCATGATCACTGTAGGGATGGTATTGGGCAGGTGATGGGCAGTGCCTGGTTTCCTCCAGGCGTCTTCCATGTTATTACTGAGGAGGCTTCTTTCTGCCATAAAGCACAGATCGTGGAGGCTGCAGTCATGGTTCTTGATCTTCTAGAAGTTTCTCCCATCTGCACACAGGATCTTTGGAGCTTAGTGACCATTGGGTTATTGGTCTCCTCTCTTACCAAGTCCCTTCTCCCCCGATTACTTAGCTTGGTGAGTCGGCAACTCTAGGAAGAGTCCTGGTTGTTCCTCTTTGTTCAATTATGGAGGGTACTGAGCGCTTGGGAACTTTTTACTACAGCAGAAAAGTTTGTACCCATCTCCTGATCCGAGCCTCCACACAATACTGTCTCTGAGCTCTACATGCAGTTCTTTCCCCCTCATGGTGTTTGCTCTGATATACATTGTCAGCTGTGAGACATTATATAGACAGGGCGGAGTCTTGTCCAATCAGCTGAACAGGTGGAGAAACATCTCAGAGAAATGGGGAAATGGGAGGAGCCAGAGCTACATGTCATGTGTCATAGTAAAGGGTCTGAATACTTGAGTACAAGAAATGTGTTTGTCCTTAAAAATGTATAAAATTCTGTGACCACTTTATCCTTATACAGACCACTCCCCTTTTCGGGTTCTCTGTAAAATGGAGAGTTAGGCCGGGTTCACACCACGTTTTCGGAATACAGTTCAGTATCAGGTTTTTGATGAAAAATGGATTCCTCAAAACCGGACAAAACTGGTGTACAAATGTGAACCCGTATATGGTTTGAAAAATGATGTCCGGTTGCATCCATTTTTTTAAGAAAAAAATAAAAATAAGGTATACATTTTTAACTTTTCACTCCATTATGAATAAAGTTTCACTTGTTTGATTGAAATTCCAATGAAAAAACAACCGTATGGTGAAAACCGGATGGAACCGTGCGCACATACAGTTCTGTACAGTTCCCATCGACTCCCATGTTAAAAGAAGGATACGGTTTAATACGGTTTTTCACCCGGACTAAAAACCGTGGTAGGCTATGATTTTGGATACAGGAAAAAACTGGACAAAACTGTATAAGAAGCAAAACAGATTAATCTTTTGGCGTACGGTTTTCAATACGGTTCCGTACGGTTTTTCACATTAAAAACGTACACGGGAAAGTCAGATTTTTCTCAGTTCTGGCGCAATGAAATTCGTGTTTGCAATAGTAAATAAGGGTCTATGTATTCTGGGGTCACACATACGAGGGTATTACAGGGGGGGTGCACTCTATTCTGGGGTCATACATATGAGGGTATTGGGGGGGTGCACTCTATTCTGGGGTCATACATATGAGGGTATTGGGGCACACTATTCTGGGGTCATACATATGAGGGTATTGGGGTGCACTATTCTGGGGTCATACATATGAGAGTATTGGGTGCACTCTATTCTGGGGTCATACATATGAGGGTATTGGGGCACACTATTCTGGGGTCATACATATGAGGGTATTGGGGTGCACTCTATTCTGGGGTCATACATATGAGGGTATTGGGGCACACTATTCTGGGGTCATACATATGAGGGTATTGGGGTGCACTATTCTGGGGTCATACATATGAGAGTATTGGGGTGCACTCTATTCTGGGGTCATACATATGAGAGTATTGGGGTGCACTCTATTCTGGGGTCATACATATGAGGGTATTGGGGGGCGCACTCTATTCTGGGGTCACACATATGAGGGTATTGGGGCGCACTATTCTGGGGTCATACATATGAGAGTATTGGGGTGCACTCTATTCTGGGGTCATACATATGAGGGTATTGGGGCGCACTCTATTCTGGGGCCACACAAGTGTATTGGGGGTGCACTCTAATCTGGGGTCCTACACATGAGTGTATTGAGGGTGCACTCTATTCTGGGGTCATACACATGAGTGTATTGGGGGTGCACTCTATTCTGGGGTCATACACATGAGTGTATTGGGGGTGCACTCTATTCTGGGGTCATACACATGAGTGTATTGGGGCGCACTCTATTCTGGGGTCACACATATGAGGGTATTGGGGGGCGCACTCTATTCTGGGGTCATACATATGAGGGTATTGGGGGGCGCACTCTATTCTGGGGTCATACATATGAGTGTATTGGGGCGCACTCTATTCTGGGGTCATACAGATGAGGATATTGGGGGGCACACTCTATTCTGGGGTCACACATATGAGGGTATTGGGGGGTGCACTCTATTCTGGGGTCACACATATGAGGGTATTGGGGGGCGCACTCTATTCTGGGGTCATACATATGAGAGTATTGGTGTGCACTCTATTCTGGGGTCACACATATGAGGGTATTGGGGGCGCACTATTCTGGGGTCATACATATGAGGGTATTGGGGCGCACTCTATTCTGGGGCCACACATG
>NW_026607927.1:0-101837 GCF_029499605.1 Hyla sarda | reverse complement strand
AGGAGATATCTGCTCACAACTTTCTGTGCAGGTGCAGACAGTGGCACCCGACATGCCTGCGTTGTCGTTTTCCGCCGGGCACTCTTTGGGCCGGAGCAGCACGCAGAAACACCTAGATTCCAGATAAGGGCTTTTTGACATTGACCGTGACCAATATTGAAGATGCACAAACGTCTTGCAATTCCGGCCGAATGGAAGGAGATATCTGCTCACATCTTTCTGTGCAGGTGCAGACAGTGGCACCTGACATGCCTGCGTTGTCGTTTTCCGCCGGGCACTCTTTGGGCCGGCGCAGCACGCAGAAACACCTAGATTGAAGATAAGCGCCTTTTGCCATTGACCGCGACGAACATAGAAGATGCACAAACTTCTTGCAATTCCGGCCGAATGGAAGGAGATATCTGCTCAAAACTTTCTGTGCAGGTGTAGACAGTGGCACCCAACATGCCTGCGTTGTCGTTTTCCGCCGAGCACTCTTTGGGCCGGAGCAGCACGCAGAAACACCTAGATTGAAGATAAGCGCCTTTTGCCATTGACCGCGACGAACATAGAAGATGCACAAACTTCTTGCAATTCCGGCCGAATGGAAGGAGATATCTGCTCAAAACTTTCTGTGCAGGTGCAGACAGTGGCACCCGACATGCCTGCGTTGTCGTTTTCAGCCGGGCACTCTTTGGGCCGGAGCAGCACGCAGAAACACCTAGATTGAAGATAAGCGTCTTTTTGTCATTGACCGCGACCAACATTGAAGATGCACAAACTTCTTTCAATTCCGGCCGAACGGAAGGAGATATCTGCTCACAGTTTTCTGTGCAGGTGCAGACAGTGGCACCCGACATGCCTGCGTTGTCGTTTTCCGCCGGGCACTCTTTGGGCCGGCGCAGCACGCAGAAACACCTAGATTGAAGATAAGCGCCTTTTGCCATTGACCGCGACGAACATAGAAGATGCACAAACTTCTTGCAATTCCGGCGGAATAGAAGGAGATATCTGCTCAAAACTTTCTGAGCTGGTGCAGACAGTGACACCCGACATGCCTGCGTTGTCGTTTTCAGCCGGGCACTCTTTGGGCCGGCGCAGCACGCAGAAACACCTAGATTCCAGATAAGGGCTTTTTGACATTGACCGTGACCAATATTGAAGATGCACAAACGTCTTGCAATTCCGGCCGAATGGAAGGAGATATCTGCTCACAACTTTCTGTGCAGGTGCAGACAGTGGCACCCGACATGCCTGCGCTGTCGTTTTCCGCCGGGCACTCTTTGGGCCGGCGCAGCACGCAGAAACACCTACATTGAAGATAAGCGCCTTTTGCCATTGACCGCGACGAACATAGAAGATGCACAAACTTCTTGCAATTCCGGCCGAATGGAAGGAGATATCTGCTCAAAACTTTCTGAGCTGGTGCAGACAGTGGCACCCGACATGCCTGCGTTGTTGTTTTCAGCCGGGCACTCTTTGGGCCGGCGCAGCACGCAGAAACACCTAGATTGAAGATAAGCGCCTTTTGCCATTGACCGCGACGAACATAGAAGATGCACAAACTTCTTGCAATTCCGGCCGAATGGAAGGAGATATCTGCTCAAAACTTTCTGTGCAGGTGCAGACAGTGGCACCCGACATGCCTGCGTTGTCGTTTTCAGCCGGGCACTCTTTGGGCCGGAGCAGCACGCAGAAACACCTAGATTGAAGATAAGCGTCTTTTTTTCATTGACCGCGACCAACATTGAAGATGCACAAACTTCTTTCAATTCCGGCCGAACGGAAGGAGATATCTGCTCACAATTTTCTGTGCAGTTGTAGACAGTGGCACCCGACATGCCTGCGTTGTCGTTTTTCGCCGGGCACTCTTTGGGCCGGCGCAGCACGCAGAAACACCTAGATTGAAGATAAGCGCCTTTTGCCATTGACCGCGACGAACATAGAAGATGCACAAACTTCTTGCAATTCCGGCGGAATAGAAGGAGATATCTGCTCAAAACTTTCTGAGCTGGTGCAGACAGTGACACCCGACATGCCTGCGTTGTCGTTTTCAGCCGGGCACTCTTTGGGCCGGCGCAGCACGCAGAAACACCTAGATTGCAGATAAGGGCTTTTTGACATTGACCGTGACCAATATGGAAGATGCACAAACATCTTGCAATTCCGGCCGAATGAAAGGAGATATCTGCTCAAAACTTTCTGAGCTGGTGCAGACAGTGACACCCGACATGCCTGCGTTGTCGTTTTCAGCCGTGCACTCTTTGGGCCGGAGCAGCACGCAGAAACACCTAGATTGCAGATAAGGGCTTTTTGACATTGACCGTGACCAATATGGAAGATGCACAAACGTCTTGCAATTCCGGCCGAATGAAAGAAGATATCTGCTCAAAACTTTCTGTGCAGGTGCAGACAGTGGCACCCGACATGCCTGCGTTGTCGTTTTCAGCCGGGCACTCTTTGGGCCGGAGCAGCACGCAGAAACACCTAGATTGAAGATAAGCGCCTTTTTGTCATTGACCGCGACCAACATTGAAGATGCACAAACTTATTTCAATTCCGGCCGAACGGAAGGAGATATCTTCTCACAACTTTCTGTGCAGGTGCAGACAGTGGCACCCGACATGCCTGCGTTGTCGTTTTCCGCCGGGCACTCTTTGGGCCGGCGCAGCACGCAGAAACACCTAGATTGAAGATAAGCGCCTTTTGCCATTGACCGCGACGAACATAGAAGATGCACAAACTTCTTGCAATTCCGGCCGAATAGAAGGAGATATCTGCTCAAATCTTTCTGTGCAAGTGTAGTCAGTGGCACTCGACATGCCTGCGTTGTCGTTTTCCGCCGGGCACTCTTTGGGCCGGAGCAGCACGCAGAAACACCTAGATTGAAGATAAGCGCCTTTTGCCATTGACCGCGACGAACATAGAAGATGCACAAACTTCTTGCAATTCCGGCCGAATGGAAGGAGATATCTGCTCAAAACTTTCTGAGCTGGTGCAGACAGTGGCACCCGACATGCCTGCGTTGTCGTTTTCCGCCGGGCACTCTTTGGGCCGGCGCAGCACGCAGAAACACCTAGATTGCAGATAAGGGCTTTTTGACATTGACCGTGACCAATATTGAAGATGCACAAACGTCTTGCAATTCCGGCCGAATGAAAGAAGATATCTGCTCAAAACTTTCTGTGCAGGTGCAGACAGTGGCACCCGACATGCCTGCGTTGTCGTTTTCAGCCGGGCACTCTTTGGGCCGAAGCAGCACGCAGAAACACCTAGATTGAAGATAAGCGCCTTTTTGTCATTGACCGCGACCAACATTGAAGATGCACAAACTTATTTCAATTCCGGCCGAACGGAAAGAGATATCTGCTCACAACTTTCTGTGCTGGTGCAGACAGTGGCACCCGACATGCCTGCGTTGTCGTTTTCCGCCGGGCACTCTTTGGGCCGGCGCAGCACGCAGAAACACCTAGATTGAAGATAAGCGCCTTTTGCCATTGACCGCGACGAACATAGAACATGCACAAACTTCTTGCAATTCCGGCCGAATAGAAGGAGATATCTGCTCAAAACTTTCTGTGCAAGTGTAGACAGTGGCACTCGACATGCCTGCGTTGTCGTTTTCCGCCGGGCACTCTTTGGGCCGGAGCAGCACGCAGAAACACCTAGATTCCAGATAAGGGCTTTTTGACATTGACCGTGACCAATATTGAAGATGCACAAACGTCTTGCAATTCCGGCCGAATGGAAGGAGATATCTGCTCACATCTTTCTGTGCAGGTGCAGACAGTGGCACCTGACATGCCTGCGTTGTCGTTTTCCGCCGGGCACTCTTTGGGCCGGCGCAGCACGCAGAAACACCTATATTGAAGATAAGCGCCTTTTGCCATTGACCGCGACGAACATAGAAGATGCACAAACTTCTTGCAATTCCGGCGGAATAGAAGGAAATATCTGCTCAAACCTTTCTGTGCAGGTGTAGACAGTGGAACTCGACATGCCTGCATTGTCGTTTTCCGCCGGGCACTCTTTGGGCCGGAGCAGCACGCAGAAACACCTAGATTGAAGATAAGCGCCTTTTGCCATTGACCGCGACGAACATAGAAGATGCACAAACTTCTTGCAATTCCGGCCGAATGGAAGGAGATATCTGCTCAAAACTTTCTGAGCTGGTGCAGACAGTGGCACCCGACATGCCTGCGTTGTCGTTTTCAGCCGGGCACTCTTTGGGCCGGCGCAGCACGCAGAAACACCTAGATTCCAGATAAGGGCTTTTTGACATTGACCGTGACCAATATTGAAGATGCACAAACGTCTTGCAATTCCGGCCGAATGGAAGGAGATATCTGCTCACAACTTTCTGTGCAGGTGCAGACAGTGGCACCCGACATGCCTGCGTTGTCGTTTTCCGCCGGGCACTCTTTGGGCCGGCGCAGCACGCAGAAACACCTATATTGAAGATAAGCGCCTTTTGCCATTGACCGCGACGAACATAGAAGATGCACAAACTTCTTGCAATTCCGGCGGAATAGAAGGAGATATCTGCTAAAAACTTTCTGTGCAGGTGTAGACAGTGGAACTCGACATGCCTGCGTTGTCGTTTTCCGCCGTGCACTCTTTGAGCCGGAGCAGCACGCAGAAACACCTAGATTGAAGATAAGCGCCTTTTGCCATTGACCGCGACGAACATAGAAGATGCACAAACTTCTTGCAATTCCGGCCGAATGGAAGGAGATATCTGCTCAAAACTTTCTGTGCAGGTGCAGACAGTGGCACCCGACATGCCTGCGTTGTCGTTTTCAGCCGGGCACTCTTTGGGCCGGAGCAGCACGCAGAAACACCTAGATTGAAGATAAGCGTCTTTTTGTCATTGACCGCGACCAACATTGAAGATGCACAAACTTCTTTCAATTCCGGCCGAACGGAAGGAGATATCTGCTCACAATTTTCTGTGCAGTTGTAGACAGTGGCACCCGACATGCCTGCGTTGTCGTTTTTCGCCGGGCACTCTTTGGGCCGGCGCAGCACGCAGAAACACCTAGATTGAAGATAAGCGCCTTTTGCCATTGACCGCAACGAACATAGAAGATGTACAAACTTCTTGCAATTCCGGCCGAATGGAAGGAGATATCTGCTCAAAACTTTCTGAGCTGGTGCAGACAGTGGCACCCGACATGCCTGCGTTGTCGTTTTCAGCCGGGCACTCTTTGGGCCGGCGCAGCACGCAGAAACACCTAGATTGCAGATAAGGGCTTTTTGACATTGACTGTGACCAATATGGAAGATGCACAAACGTCTTGCAATTCCGGCCGAATGGAAGGAGATATCTGCTCACAACTTTCTGTGCAGGTGCAGACAGTGGCACCCGACATGCCTGCGTTGTCGTTTTCCGCCGGGCACTCTTTGGGCCGGCGCAGCACGCAGAAACACCTACATTGAAGATAAGCGCCTTTTGCCATTGACCGCGACGAACATAGAAGATGCACAAACTTCTTGCAATTCCGGCCGAATGGAAGGAGATATCTGCTCAAAACTTTCTGAGCTGGTGCAGACAGTGGCACCCGACATGCCTGCGTTGTTGTTTTCAGCCGGGCACTCTTTGGGCCGGCGCAGCACGCAGAAACACCTAGATTGAAGATAAGCGCCTTTTGCCATTGACCGCGACGAACATAGAAGATGCACAAACTTCTTGCAATTCCGGCCGAATAGAAGGAGATATCTGCTCAAAACTTTCTGTGCAGGTGTAGACAGTGGCACTCGACATGCCTGCGTTGTCGTTTTCCGCCAGGCACTCTTTGGGCCGGAGCAGTACGCAAAAACACCTAGATTGAAGATAAGCGCCTTTTGCCATTGACCGCAACGAACATAGAAGATGTACAAACTTCTTGCAATTCCGGCCGAATGGAAGGAGATATCTGCTCAAAACTTTCTGAGCTGGTGCAGACAGTGGCACCCGACATGCCTGCGTTGTCGTTTTCAGCCGGGCACTCTTTGGGCCGGCGCAGCACGCAGAAACACCTAGATTGCAGATAAGGGCTTTTTGACATTGACTGTAACCAAAATGGAAGATGCACAAACGTCTTGCAATTCCGGCCGAATGGAAGGAGATATCTGCTCACAACTTTCTGTGCAGGTGCAGACAGTGGCACCCGACATGCCTGCGTTGTCGTTTTCCGCCGGGCACTCTTTGGGCCGGCGCAGCACGCAGAAACACCTACATTGAAGATAAGCGCCTTTTGCCATTGACCGCGACGAACATAGAAGATGCACAAACTTCTTGCAATTCCGGCCGAATGGAAGGAGATATCTGCTCAAAACTTTCTGTGCAGGTGTAGACAGTGGCACCCAACATGCCTGCGTTGTCGTTTTCCGCCGAGCACTCTTTGGGCCGGAGCAGCACGCAGAAACACCTAGATTGAAGATAAGCGCCTTTTGCCATTGACCGCGACGAACATAGAAGATGCACAAACTTCTTGCAATTCCGGCCGAATGGAAGGAGATATCTGCTCAAAACTTTCTGTGCAGGTGCAGACAGTGGCACCCGACATGCCTGCGTTGTCGTTTTCAGCCGGGCACTCTTTGGGCCGGAGCAGCACGCAGAAACACCTAGATTGAAGATAAGCGTCTTTTTGTCATTGACCGCGACCAACATTGAAGATGCACAAACTTCTTTCAATTCCGGCCGAACGGAAGGAGATATCTGCTCACAATTTTCTGTGCAGGTGCAGACAGTGGCACCCGACATGCCTGCGTTGTCGTTTTCCGCCGGGCACTCTTTGGGCCGGCGCAGCACGCAGAAACACCTAGATTGAAGATAAGCGCCTTTTGCCATTGACCGCGACGAACATAGAAGATGCACAAACTTCTTGCAATTCCGGCGGAATAGAAGGAGATATCTGCTCAAAACTTTCTGAGCTGGTGCAGACAGTGACACCCGACATGCCTGCGTTGTCGTTTTCAGCCGGGCACTCTTTGGGCCGGCGCAGCACGCAGAAACACCTAGATTGCAGATAAGGGCTTTTTGACATTGACCGTGACCAATATGGAAGATGCACAAACGTCTTGCAATTCCGGCCGAATGAAAGAAGATATCTGCTCAAAACTTTCTGTGCAGGTGCAGACAGTCGCACCCGACATGCCTGCGTTGTCGTTTTCAGCCGGGCACTCTTTGGGCCGGAGCAGCACGCAGAAACACCTGGATTGAAGATAAGCGCCTTTTTGTTATTGACCGCGACCAACATTGAAGATGCACAAACTTATTTCAATTCCGGCCGAACGGAAGGAGATATCTTCTCACAACTTTCTGTGCAGGTGCAGACAGTGGCACCCGACATGCCTGCGTTGTCGTTTTCCGCCGGGCACTCTTTGGGCCGGCGCAGCACGCAGAAACACCTAGATTGAAGATAAGCGCCTTTTGCCATTGACCGCGACGAACATAGAAGATGCACAAACTTCTTGCAATTCCGGCCGAATAGAAGGAGATATCTGCTCAAATCTTTCTGTGCAAGTGTAGACAGTGGCACTCGACATGCCTGCGTTGTCGTTTTCCGCCGGGCACTCTTTGGGCCGGAGCAGCACGCAGAAACACCTAGATTGAAGATAAGCGCCTTTTGCCATTGACCGTGACGAACATAGAAGATGCACAAACTTCTTGCAATTCCGGCCGAATGGAAGGAGATATCTGCTCAAAACTTTCTGTGCAGGTGCAGACAGTGGCACCCGACATGCCTGCGTTGTCGTTTTCAGCCGGGCACTCTTTGGGCCGGCGCAGCACGCCGAAACACCTAGATTGCAGATAAGGGCTTTTTGACATTGACCGTGACCAATATTGAAGATGCACAAACGTCTTGCAATTCCGGCCGAATGGAAGGAGATGTCTGCTCACAACTTTCTGTGCAGGTGCAGACAGTGGCACCCGACATGCCTGCGTTGTCGTTTTCCGCCGGGCACTCTTTGGGCCGGAGCAGCACGCTGAAACACCTAGATTGAAGATAAGCGCCTTTTTGTCATTGACCGCGACCAACATTGAAGATGCACAAACTTATTTCAATTCCGGACGAACGGAAGGAGATATCTGCTCACAACTTTCTGTGCAGGTGCAGACAGTGGCACCCGACATGCCTGCGTTGTCGTTTTCCGCCGGGCACTCTTTGGGCCGGCGCAGCACGCAGAAACACCTAGATTGAAGATAAGCGCCTTTTGCCATTGACCGCGACGAACATAGAAGATGCACAAACTTCTTGCAATTCCGGCCGAATAGAAGGAGATATCTGCTCAAATCTTTCTGTGCAAGTGTAGACAGTGGCACTCGACATGCCTGCGTTGTCGTTTTCCGCCGGGCACTCTTTGGGCCGGAGCAGCACGCAGAAACACCTAGATTGAAGATAAGCGCCTTTTGCCATTGACCGCGACGAACATAGAAGATGCACAAACTTCTTGCAATTCCGGCCGAATGGAAGGAGATATCTGCTCAAAACTTTCTGAGCTGGTGCAGACAGTGGCACCCGACATGCCTGCGTTGTCGTTTTCAGCCGGGCACTCTTTGGGCCGGCGCAGCACGCCGAAATACCTAGATTGCAGATAAGGGCTTTTTGACATTGACCGTGACCAATTTTGAAGATGCACAAACGTCTTGCAATTCCGGCCGAATGGAAGGAGATATCTGCTCACAACTTTCTGTGCAGGTGCAGACAGTGGCACCCGACATGCCTGCGTTGTCGTTTTCCGCCGGGCACTCTTTGGGCCGGCGCAGCACGCAGAAACACCTAGATTGCAGATAAGGGCTTTTTGACATTGACCGTGACCAATATTGAAGATGCACAAACGTCTTGCAATTCCGGCCGAATGAAAGAAGATATCTGCTCAAAACTTTCTGTGCAGGTGCAGACAGTGGCACCCGACATGCCTGCGTTGTCGTTTTCAGCCGGGCACTCTTTGGGCCGAAGCAGCACGCAGAAACACCTAGATTGAAGATAAGCGCCTTTTTGTCATTGACCGCGACCAACATTGAAGATGCACAAACTTATTTCAATTCCGGCCGAACGGAAGGAGATATCTGCTCACAACTTTCTGTGCAAGTGTAGACAGTGGCACTCGACATGCCTGCGTTGTCGTTTTCCGCCGGGCACTCTTTGGGCCGGAGCAGCACGCAGAAACACCTAGATTCCAGATAAGGGCTTTTTGACATTGACCGTGACCAATATTGAAGATGCACAAACGTCTTGCAATTCCGGCCGAATGGAAGGAGATATCTGCTCACAACTTTCTGTGCAGGTGCAGACAGTGGCACCTGACATGCCTGCGTTGTCGTTTTCCGCCGGGCACTCTTTGGGCCGGCGCAGCACGCAGAAACACCTATATTGAAGATAAGCGCCTTTTGCCATTGACCGCGACGAACATAGAAGATGCACAAACTTCTTGCAATTCCGGCGGAATAGAAGGAAATATCTGCTCAAAACATTCTGTGCAGGTGTAGACAGTGGAACTCGACATGCCTGCGTTGTCGTTTTCCGCCGGGCACTCTTTGGGCCGGAGCAGCACGCAGAAACACCTAGATTGAAGATAAGCGCCTTTTGCCATTGACCGCGACGAACATAGAAGATGCACAAACTTCTTGCAATTCCGGCCGAATGGAAGGAGATATCTGCTCAAAACTTTCTGAGCTGGTGCAGACAGTGGCACCCGACATGCCTGCGTTGTCGTTTTCAGCCGGGCACTCTTTGGGCCGGCGCAGCACGCAGAAACACCTAGATTCCAGATAAGGGCTTTTTGACATTGACCGTGACCAATATTGAAGATGCACAAACGTCTTGCAATTCCGGCCGAATGGAAGGAGATATCTGCTCACAACTTTCTGTGCAGGTGCAGACAGTGGCACCCGACATGCCTGCGTTGTCGTTTTCCGCCGGGCACTCTTTGGGCCGGCGCAGCACGCAGAAACACCTATATTGAAGATAAGCGCCTTTTGCCATTGACCGCAACGAACATAGAAGATGCACAAACTTCTTGCAATTCCGGCGGAATAGAAGGAGATATCTGCTCAAAACTTTCTGTGCAGGTGTAGACAGTGGAACTCGACATGCCTGCGTTGTCGTTTTCCGCCGGGCACTCTTTGAGCCGGAGCAGCACGCAGAAACACCTAGATTGAAGATAAGCGCCTTTTGCCATTGACCGCGACGAACATAGAAGATGCACAAACTTCTTGCAATTCCGGCCGAATGGAAGGAGATATCTGCTCAAAACTTTCTGTGCAGGTGCAGACAGTGGCACCCGACATGCCTGCGTTGTCGTTTTCAGCCGGGCACTCTTTGGGCCGGAGCAGCACGCAGAAACACCTAGATTGAAGATAAGCGTCTTTTTGTCATTGACCGCGACCAACATTGAAGATGCACAAACTTCTTTCAATTCCGGCCGAACGGAAGGAGATATCTGCTCACAATTTTCTGTGCAGTTGTAGACAGTGGCACCCGACATGCCTGCGTTGTCGTTTTTCGCCGGGAACTCTTTGGGCCGGCGCAGCACGCAGAAACACCTAGATTGAAGATAAGCGCCTTTTGCCATTGACCGCGACGAACATAGAAGATGCACAAACTTCTTGCAATTCCGGCCGAATGGAAGGAGATATCTGCTCAAAACTTTCTGTGCAGGTGTAGACAGTGGCACCCGACATGCCTGCGTTGTCGTTTTCCGCCGAGCACTCTTTGGGCCGGAGCAGCACGCAGAAACACCTAGATTGAAGATAAGCGCCTTTTGCCATTGACCGCGACGAACATAGAAGATGCACAAACATCTTGCAATTCCGGCCGAATGGAAGGAGATATCTGCTCAAAACTTTCTGAGCTGGTGTAGACAGTGGCACCCGACATGCCTGCGTTGTCGTTTTCAGCCGGGCACTCTTTGGGCCGGCGCAGCACGCAGAAACACCTAGATTGCAGATAAGGGCTTTTTGACATTGACTGTGACCAATATGGAAGATGCACAAACGTCTTGCAATTCCGGCCGAATGGAAGGAGATATCTGCTCACAACTTTCTGTGCAGGTGCAGACAGTGGCACCCGACATGCCTGCGTTGTCGTTTTCAGCCGGGCACTCTTTGGGCCGGAGCAGCACGCAGAAACACCTAGATTGAAGATAAGCGTCTTTTGCCATTGACCGCGACGAACATAGAAGATGCACAAACTTCTTGCAATTCCGGCCGAATGGAAGGAGATATCTGCTCAAAACTTTCTGAGCTGGTGCAGACAGTGGCACCCGACATGCCTGCGTTGTCGTTTTCAGCCGGGCACTCTTTGGGCCGGCGCAGCACGCAGAAACACCTAGATTCCAGATAAGGGCTTTTTGACATTGACCGTGACCAATATTGAAGATGCACAAACGTCTTGCAATTCCGGCCGAATGGAAGGAGATATCTGCTCACAACTTTCTGTGCAGGTGCAGACAGTGGCACCCGACATGCCTGCGTTGTCGTTTTCCGCCGGGCACTCTTTGGGCCGGCGCAGCACGCAGAAACACCTATATTGAAGATAAGCGCCTTTTGCCATTGACCGCGACGAACATAGAAGATGCACAAACTTCTTGCAATTCCGGCGGAATAGAAGGAGATATCTGCTCAAAACTTTCTGTGCAGGTGTAGACAGTGGAACTCGACATGCCTGCGTTGTCGTTTTCCGCCGGGCACTCTTTGGGCCGGAGCAGCACGCAGAAACACCTAGATTGAAGATAAGCGCCTTTTGCCATTGACCGCGACGAACATAGAAGATGCACAAACTTCTTGCAATTCCGGCCGAATGGAAGGAGATATCTGCTCAAAACTTTCTGAGCTGGTGCAGACAGTGGCACCCGACATGCCTGCGTTGTCGTTTTCAGCCGGGCACTCTTTGGGCCGGCGCAGCACGCAGAAACACCTAGATTGCAGATAAGGGCTTTTTGACATTGACTGTAACCAATATGGAAGATGCACAAACGTCTTGCAATTCCGGCCGAATGGAAGGAGATATCTGCTCACAACTTTCTGTGCAGGTGCAGACAGTGGCACCCGACATGCCTGCGTTGTCGTTTTCCGCCGGGCACTCTTTGGGCCGGCGCAGCACGCAGAAACACCTACAATGAAGATAAGCGCCTTTTGCCATTGACCGCGACGAACATAGAAGATGCACAAACTTCTTGCAATTCCGGCCGAATGGAAGGAGATATCTGCTCAAAACTTTCTGTGCAGGTGTAGACAGTGGCACCCAACATGCCTGCGTTGTCGTTTTCCGCCGAGCACTCTTTGGGCCGGAGCAGCACGCAGAAACACCTAGATTGAAGATAAGCGCCTTTTGCCATTGACCGCGACGAACATAGAAGATGCACAAACTTCTTGCAATTCCGGCCGAATGGAAGGAGATATCTGCTCAAAACTTTCTGTGCAGGTGCAGACAGTGGCACCCGACATGCCTGCGTTGTCGTTTTCAGCCGGGCACTCTTTGGGCCGGAGCAGCACGCAGAAACACCTAGATTGAAGATAAGCGTCTTTTTGTCATTGACCGCGACCAACATTGAAGATGCACAAACTTCTTTCAATTCCGGCCGAACGGAAGGAGATATCTGCTCACAGTTTTCTGTGCAGGTGCAGACAGTGGCACCCGACATGCCTGCGTTGTCGTTTTCCGCCGGGCACTCTTTGGGCCGGCGCAGCACGCAGAAACACCTAGATTGAAGATAAGCGCCTTTTGCCATTGACCGCGACGAACATAGAAGATGCACAAACTTCTTGCAATTCCGGCGGAATAGAAGGAGATATCTGCTCAAAACTTTCTGAGCTGGTGCAGACAGTGACACCCGACATGCCTGCGTTGTCGTTTTCAGCCGGGCACTCTTTGGGCCGGCGCAGCACGCAGAAACACCTAGATTCCAGATAAGGGCTTTTTGACATTGACCGTGACCAATATTGAAGATGCACAAACGTCTTGCAATTCCGGCCGAATGGAAGGAGATATCTGCTCACAACTTTCTGTGCAGGTGCAGACAGTGGCACCCGACATGCCTGCGCTGTCGTTTTCCGCCGGGCACTCTTTGGGCCGGCGCAGCACGCAGAAACACCTACATTGAAGATAAGCGCCTTTTGCCATTGACCGCGACGAACATAGAAGATGCACAAACTTCTTGCAATTCCGGCCGAATGGAAGGAGATATCTGCTCAAAACTTTCTGAGCTGGTGCAGACAGTGGCACCCGACATGCCTGCGTTGTTGTTTTCAGCCGGGCACTCTTTGGGCCGGCGCAGCACGCAGAAACACCTAGATTGAAGATAAGCGCCTTTTGCCATTGACCGCGACGAACATAGAAGATGCACAAACTTCTTGCAATTCCGGCCGAATGGAAGGAGATATCTGCTCAAAACTTTCTGTGCAGGTGCAGACAGTGGCACCCGACATGCCTGCGTTGTCGTTTTCAGCCGGGCACTCTTTGGGCCGGAGCAGCACGCAGAAACACCTAGATTGAAGATAAGCGTCTTTTTTTCATTGACCGCGACCAACATTGAAGATGCACAAACTTCTTTCAATTCCGGCCGAACGGAAGGAGATATCTGCTCACAATTTTCTGTGCAGTTGTAGACAGTGGCACCCGACATGCCTGCGTTGTCGTTTTTCGCCGGGCACTCTTTGGGCCGGCGCAGCACGCAGAAACACCTAGATTGAAGATAAGCGCCTTTTGCCATTGACCGCGACGAACATAGAAGATGCACAAACTTCTTGCAATTCCGGCGGAATAGAAGGAGATATCTGCTCAAAACTTTCTGAGCTGGTGCAGACAGTGACACCCGACATGCCTGCGTTGTCGTTTTCAGCCGGGCACTCTTTGGGCCGGCGCAGCACGCAGAAACACCTAGATTGCAGATAAGGGCTTTTTGACATTGACCGTGACCAATATGGAAGATGCACAAACGTCTTGCAATTCCGGCCGAATGAAAGGAGATATCTGCTCAAAACTTTCTGAGCTGGTGCAGACAGTGACACCCGACATGCCTGCGTTGTCGTTTTCAGCCGTGCACTCTTTGGGCCGGCGCAGCACGCAGAAACACCTAGATTCCAGATAAGGGCTTTTTGACATTGACCGTGACCAATATTGAAGATGCACAAACGTCTTGCAATTCCGGCCGAATGGAAGGAGATATCTGCTCACAACTTTCTGTGCAGGTGCAGACAGTGGCACCCGACATGCCTGCGTTGTCGTTTTCCGCCGGGCACTCTTTGGGCCGGCGCAGCACGCAGAAACACCTATATTGAAGATAAGCGCCTTTTGCCATTGACCGCGACGAACATAGAAGATGCACAAACTTCTTGCAATTCCGGCGGAATAGAAGGAGATATCTGCTCAAAACTTTCTGTGCAGGTGTAGACAGTGGCACCCGACATGCCTGCGTTGTCGTTTTCAGCCGGGCACTCTTTGGGCCGGAGCAGCACGCAGAAACACCTAGATTGAAGATAAGCGTCTTTTTGTCATTGACCGCGACCAACATTGAAGATGCACAAACTTCTTTCAATTCCGGCCGAACGGAAGGAGATATCTGCTCACAATTTTCTGTGCAGTTGTAGACAGTGGCACGCGACATGCCTGCATTGTCGTTTTTCGCCGGGCACTCTTTGGGCCGGCGCAGCACGCAGAAACACCTAGATTGAAGATAAGCGCCTTTTGCCATTGACCGCGACGAACATAGAAGATGCACAAACTTCTTGCAATTCCGGCGGAATAGAAGGAGATATCTGCTCAAATCTTTCTGTGCAAGTGCAGACAGTGGCACTCGACATGCCTGCGTTGTCGTTTTCCGCCGGGCACTCTTTGGGCCGGAGCAGCACGCAGAAACACCTAGATTGAAGATAAGCACCTTTTGCCATTGACCGCGACGAACATAGAAGATGCACAAACATCTTGCAATTCCGGCCGAATGGAAGGAGATATCTGCTCAAAACTTTCTGAGCTGTTGTAGACAGTGGCACCCGACATGCCTGCGTTGTCGTTTTCAGCCGGGCACTCTTTGGGCCGGCGCAGCACGCAGAAACACCTAGATTGCAGATAAGGGCTTTTTGACATTGACTGTGACCAATATTGAAGATGCACAAACGTCTTGCAATTCCGGCCGAATGAAAGAAGATATCTGCTCAAAACTTTCTGTGCAGGTGCAGACAGTGGCACCCGACATGCCTGCGTTGTCGTTTTCAGCCGGGCACTCTTTGGGCCGAAGCAGCACGCAGAAACACCTAGATTGAAGATAAGCGCCTTTTTGTCATTGACCGCGACCAACATTGAAGATGCACAAACTTATTTCAATTCCGGCCGAACGGAAGGAGATATCTGCTCACAACTTTCTGTGCAGGTGCAGACAGTGGCACCCGACATGCCTGCGTTGTCGTTTTCCGCCGGGCACTCTTTGGGCCGGCGCAGCACGCAGAAACACCTATATTGAAGATAAGCGCCTTTTGCCATTGACCGCGACGAACATAGAAGATGCACAAACTTCTTGCAATTCCGGCGGAATAGAAGGAAATATCTGCTCAAAACATTCTGTGCAGGTGTAGACAGTGGAACTCGACATGCCTGCGTTGTCGTTTTCCGCCGGGCACTCTTTGGGCCGGAGCAGCACGCAGAAACACCTAGATTGAAGATAAGCGCCTTTTGCCATTGACCGCGACGAACATAGAAGATGCACAAACTTCTTGCAATTCCGGCCGAATGGAAGGAGATATCTGCTCAAAACTTTCTGAGCTGGTGCAGACAGTGGCACCCGACATGCCTGCGTTGTCGTTTTCAGCCGGGCACTCTTTGGGCCGGCGCAGCACGCAGAAACACCTAGATTCCAGATAAGGGCTTTTTGACATTGACCGTGACCAATATTGAAGATGCACAAACGTCTTGCAATTCCGGCCGAATGGAAGGAGATATCTGCTCACAACTTTCTGTGCAGGTGCAGACAGTGGCACCCGACATGCCTGCGTTGTCGTTTTCAGCCGGGCACTCTTTGGGCCGAAGCAGCACGCAGAAACACCTAGATTGAAGATAAGCGCCTTTTTGTCATTGACCGCGACCAACATTGAAGATGCACAAACTTATTTCAATTCCGGCCGAACGGAAGGAGATATCTGCTCACAACTTTCTGTGCAGGTGCAGACAGTGGCACCCGACATGCCTGCGTTGTCGTTTTCCGCCGGGCACTCTTTGGGCCGGCGCAGCACGCAGAAACACCTAGATTGAAGATAAGCGCCTTTTGCCATTGACCGCGACGAACATAGAACATGCACAAACTTCTTGCAATTCCGGCCGAATAGAAGGAGATATCTGCTCAAAACTTTCTGTGCAAGTGTAGACAGTGGCACTCGACATGCCTGCGTTGTCGTTTTCCGCCGGGCACTCTTTGGGCCGGAGCAGCACGCAGAAACACCTAGATTCCAGATAAGGGCTTTTTGACATTGACCGTGACCAATATTGAAGATGCACAAACGTCTTGCAATTCCGGCCGAATGGAAGGAGATATCTGCTCACATCTTTCTGTGCAGGTGCAGACAGTGGCACCTGACATGCCTGCGTTGTCGTTTTCCGCCGGGCACTCTTTGGGCCGGCGCAGCACGCAGAAACACCTATATTGAAGATAAGCGCCTTTTGCCATTGACCGCGACGAACATAGAAGATGCACAAACTTCTTGCAATTCCGGCGGAATAGAAGGAAATATCTGCTCAAACCTTTCTGTGCAGGTGTAGACAGTGGAACTCGACATGCCTGCATTGTCGTTTTCCGCCGGGCACTCTTTGGGCCGGAGCAGCACGCAGAAACACCTAGATTGAAGATAAGCGCCTTTTGCCATTGACCGCGACGAACATAGAAGATGCACAAACTTCTTGCAATTCCGGCCGAATGGAAGGAGATATCTGCTCAAAACTTTCTGAGCTGGTGCAGACAGTGGCACCCGACATGCCTGCGTTGTCGTTTTCAGCCGGGCACTCTTTGGGCCGGCGCAGCACGCAGAAACACCTAGATTCCAGATAAGGGCTTTTTGACATTGACCGTGACCAATATTGAAGATGCACAAACGTCTTGCAATTCCGGCCGAATGGAAGGAGATATCTGCTCACAACTTTCTGTGCAGGTGCAGACAGTGGCACCCGACATGCCTGCGTTGTCGTTTTCCGCCGGGCACTCTTTGGGCCGGCGCAGCACGCAGAAACACCTATATTGAAGATAAGCGCCTTTTGCCATTGACCGCGACGAACATAGAAGATGCACAAACTTCTTGCAATTCCGGCGGAATAGAAGGAGATATCTGCTAAAAACTTTCTGTGCAGGTGTAGACAGTGGAACTCGACATGCCTGCGTTGTCGTTTTCCGCCGTGCACTCTTTGAGCCGGAGCAGCACGCAGAAACACCTAGATTGAAGATAAGCGCCTTTTGCCATTGACCGCGACGAACATAGAAGATGCACAAACTTCTTGCAATTCCGGCCGAATGGAAGGAGATATCTGCTCAAAACTTTCTGTGCAGGTGCAGACAGTGGCACCCGACATGCCTGCGTTGTCGTTTTCAGCCGGGCACTCTTTGGGCCGGAGCAGCACGCAGAAACACCTAGATTGAAGATAAGCGTCTTTTTGTCATTGACCGCGACCAACATTGAAGATGCACAAACTTCTTTCAATTCCGGCCGAACGGAAGGAGATATCTGCTCACAATTTTCTGTGCAGTTGTAGACAGTGGCACCCGACATGCCTGCGTTGTCGTTTTTCGCCGGGCACTCTTTGGGCCGGCGCAGCACGCAGAAACACCTAGATTGAAGATAAGCGCCTTTTGCCATTGACCGCAACGAACATAGAAGATGTACAAACTTCTTGCAATTCCGGCCGAATGGAAGGAGATATCTGCTCAAAACTTTCTGAGCTGGTGCAGACAGTGGCACCCGACATGCCTGCGTTGTCGTTTTCAGCCGGGCACTCTTTGGGCCGGCGCAGCACGCAGAAACACCTAGATTGCAGATAAGGGCTTTTTGACATTGACTGTGACCAATATGGAAGATGCACAAACGTCTTGCAATTCCGGCCGAATGGAAGGAGATATCTGCTCACAACTTTCTGTGCAGGTGCAGACAGTGGCACCCGACATGCCTGCGTTGTCGTTTTCCGCCGGGCACTCTTTGGGCCGGCGCAGCACGCAGAAACACCTACATTGAAGATAAGCGCCTTTTGCCATTGACCGCGACGAACATAGAAGATGCACAAACTTCTTGCAATTCCGGCCGAATGGAAGGAGATATCTGCTCAAAACTTTCTGAGCTGGTGCAGACAGTGGCACCCGACATGCCTGCGTTGTTGTTTTCAGCCGGGCACTCTTTGGGCCGGCGCAGCACGCAGAAACACCTAGATTGAAGATAAGCGCCTTTTGCCATTGACCGCGACGAACATAGAAGATGCACAAACTTCTTGCAATTCCGGCCGAATAGAAGGAGATATCTGCTCAAAACTTTCTGTGCAGGTGTAGACAGTGGCACTCGACATGCCTGCGTTGTCGTTTTCCGCCAGGCACTCTTTGGGCCGGAGCAGTACGCAAAAACACCTAGATTGAAGATAAGCGCCTTTTGCCATTGACCGCAACGAACATAGAAGATGTACAAACTTCTTGCAATTCCGGCCGAATGGAAGGAGATATCTGCTCAAAACTTTCTGAGCTGGTGCAGACAGTGGCACCCGACATGCCTGCGTTGTCGTTTTCAGCCGGGCACTCTTTGGGCCGGCGCAGCACGCAGAAACACCTAGATTGCAGATAAGGGCTTTTTGACATTGACTGTAACCAAAATGGAAGATGCACAAACGTCTTGCAATTCCGGCCGAATGGAAGGAGATATCTGCTCACAACTTTCTGTGCAGGTGCAGACAGTGGCACCCGACATGCCTGCGTTGTCGTTTTCCGCCGGGCACTCTTTGGGCCGGCGCAGCACGCAGAAACACCTACATTGAAGATAAGCGCCTTTTGCCATTGACCGCGACGAACATAGAAGATGCACAAACTTCTTGCAATTCCGGCCGAATGGAAGGAGATATCTGCTCAAAACTTTCTGTGCAGGTGTAGACAGTGGCACCCAACATGCCTGCGTTGTCGTTTTCCGCCGAGCACTCTTTGGGCCGGAGCAGCACGCAGAAACACCTAGATTGAAGATAAGCGCCTTTTGCCATTGACCGCGACGAACATAGAAGATGCACAAACTTCTTGCAATTCCGGCCGAATGGAAGGAGATATCTGCTCAAAACTTTCTGTGCAGGTGCAGACAGTGGCACCCGACATGCCTGCGTTGTCGTTTTCAGCCGGGCACTCTTTGGGCCGGAGCAGCACGCAGAAACACCTAGATTGAAGATAAGCGTCTTTTTGTCATTGACCGCGACCAACATTGAAGATGCACAAACTTCTTTCAATTCCGGCCGAACGGAAGGAGATATCTGCTCACAATTTTCTGTGCAGGTGCAGACAGTGGCACCCGACATGCCTGCGTTGTCGTTTTCCGCCGGGCACTCTTTGGGCCGGCGCAGCACGCAGAAACACCTAGATTGAAGATAAGCGCCTTTTGCCATTGACCGCGACGAACATAGAAGATGCACAAACTTCTTGCAATTCCGGCGGAATAGAAGGAGATATCTGCTCAAAACTTTCTGAGCTGGTGCAGACAGTGACACCCGACATGCCTGCGTTGTCGTTTTCAGCCGGGCACTCTTTGGGCCGGCGCAGCACGCAGAAACACCTAGATTGCAGATAAGGGCTTTTTGACATTGACCGTGACCAATATGGAAGATGCACAAACGTCTTGCAATTCCGGCCGAATGAAAGAAGATATCTGCTCAAAACTTTCTGTGCAGGTGCAGACAGTCGCACCCGACATGCCTGCGTTGTCGTTTTCAGCCGGGCACTCTTTGGGCCGGAGCAGCACGCAGAAACACCTGGATTGAAGATAAGCGCCTTTTTGTTATTGACCGCGACCAACATTGAAGATGCACAAACTTATTTCAATTCCGGCCGAACGGAAGGAGATATCTTCTCACAACTTTCTGTGCAGGTGCAGACAGTGGCACCCGACATGCCTGCGTTGTCGTTTTCCGCCGGGCACTCTTTGGGCCGGCGCAGCACGCAGAAACACCTAGATTGAAGATAAGCGCCTTTTGCCATTGACCGCGACGAACATAGAAGATGCACAAACTTCTTGCAATTCCGGCCGAATAGAAGGAGATATCTGCTCAAATCTTTCTGTGCAAGTGTAGACAGTGGCACTCGACATGCCTGCGTTGTCGTTTTCCGCCGGGCACTCTTTGGGCCGGAGCAGCACGCAGAAACACCTAGATTGAAGATAAGCGCCTTTTGCCATTGACCGCGACGAACATAGAAGATGCACAAACTTCTTGCAATTCCGGCCGAATGGAAGGAGATATCTGCTCAAAACTTTCTGTGCAGGTGCAGACAGTGGCACCCGACATGCCTGCGTTGTCGTTTTCAGCCGGGCACTCTTTGGGCCGGCGCAGCACGCCGAAACACCTAGATTGCAGATAAGGGCTTTTTGACATTGACCGTGACCAATATTGAAGATGCACAAACGTCTTGCAATTCCGGCCGAATGGAAGGAGATGTCTGCTCACAACTTTCTGTGCAGGTGCAGACAGTGGCACCCGACATGCCTGCGTTGTCGTTTTCCGCCGGGCACTCTTTGGGCCGGAGCAGCACGCTGAAACACCTAGATTGAAGATAAGCGCCTTTTTGTCATTGACCGCGACCAACATTGAAGATGCACAAACTTATTTCAATTCCGGACGAACGGAAGGAGATATCTGCTCACAACTTTCTGTGCAGGTGCAGACAGTGGCACCCGACATGCCTGCGTTGTCGTTTTCCGCCGGGCACTCTTTGGGCCGGCGCAGCACGCAGAAACACCTAGATTGAAGATAAGCGCCTTTTGCCATTGACCGCGACGAACAT
Organism: Hyla sarda; assembly: GCF_029499605.1. Taxonomy (NCBI): domain Eukaryota; kingdom Metazoa; phylum Chordata; class Amphibia; order Anura; family Hylidae; genus Hyla; species Hyla sarda. The sequence continues at coordinate 80,885 of NW_026607927.1, read as the reverse complement.
AGAAGATGCACAAACTTCTTGCAATTCCGGCCGAATAGAAGGAGATATCTGCTCAAAACTTTCTGTGCAGGTGTAGACAGTGGCACTCGACATGCCTGCGTTGTCGTTTTCCGCCGGGCACTCTTTGGGCCGGAGCAGCACGCAGAAACACCTAGATTGAAGATAAGCGCCTTTTGCCATTGACCGCGACGAACATAGAAGATGCACAAACTTCTTGCAATTCCGGCCGAATGGAAGGAGATATCTGCTCAAAACTTTCTGAGCTGGTGCAGACAGTGGCACCCGACATGCCTGCGTTGTCGTTTTCAGCCGGGCACTTTTTGGGCCGGCGCAGCACGCCGAAATACCTAGATTGCAGATAAGGGCTTTTTGACATTGACCGTGACCAATATTGAAGATGCACAAACGTCTTGCAATTCCGGCCGAATGGAAGGAGATATCTGCTCACAACTTTCTGTGCAGGTGCAGACAGTGGCACCCGACATGCCTGCGTTGTCGTTTTCCGCCGGGCACTCTTTGGGCCGGCGCAGCACGCAGAAACACCTAGATTGCAGATAAGGGCTTTTTGACATTGACCGTGACCAATATTGAAGATGCACAAACGTCTTGCAATTCCGGCCGAATGAAAGAAGATATCTGCTCAAAACTTTCTGTGCAGGTGCAGACAGTGGCACCCGACATGCCTGCGTTGTCGTTTTCAGCCGGGCACTCTTTGGGCCGAAGCAGCACGCAGAAACACCTAGATTGAAGATAAGCGCCTTTTTGTCATTGACCGCGACCAACATTGAAGATGCACAAACTTATTTCAATTCCGGCCGAACGGAAGGAGATATCTGCTCACAACTTTCTGTGCAGGTGCAGACAGTGGCACCCGACATGCCTGCGTTGTCGTTTTCCGCCGGGCACTCTTTGGGCCGGCGCAGCACGCAGAAACACCTATATTGAAGATAAGCGCCTTTTGCCATTGACCGCGACGAACATAGAAGATGCACAAACTTCTTGCAATTCCGGCGGAATAGAAGGAAATATCTGCTCAAAACATTCTGTGCAGGTGTAGACAGTGGAACTCGACATGCCTGCGTTGTCGTTTTCCGCCGGGCACTCTTTGGGCCGGAGCAGCACGCAGAAACACCTAGATTGAAGATAAGCGCCTTTTGCCATTGACCGCGACGAACATAGAAGATGCACAAACTTCTTGCAATTCCGGCCGAATGGAAGGAGATATCTGCTCAAAACTTTCTGAGCTGGTGCAGACAGTGGCACCCGACATGCCTGCGTTGTCGTTTTCAGCCGGGCACTCTTTGGGCCGGCGCAGCACGCAGAAACACCTAGATTCCAGATAAGGGCTTTTTGACATTGACCGTGACCAATATTGAAGATGCACAAACGTCTTGCAATTCCGGCCGAATGGAAGGAGATATCTGCTCACAACTTTCTGTGCAGGTGCAGACAGTGGCACCCGACATGCCTGCGTTGTCGTTTTCAGCCGGGCACTCTTTGGGCCGAAGCAGCACGCAGAAACACCTAGATTGAAGATAAGCGCCTTTTTGTCATTGACCGCGACCAACATTGAAGATGCACAAACTTATTTCAATTCCGGCCGAACGGAAGGAGATATCTGCTCACAACTTTCTGTGCAGGTGCAGACAGTGGCACCCGACATGCCTGCGTTGTCGTTTTCCGCCGGGCACTCTTTGGGCCGGCGCAGCACGCAGAAACACCTAGATTGAAGATAAGCGCCTTTTGCCATTGACCGCGACGAACATAGAAGATGCACAAACTTCTTGCAATTCCGGCCGAATAGAAGGAGATATCTGCTCAAAACTTTCTGTGCAAGTGTAGACAGTGGCACTCGACATGCCTGCGTTGTCGATTTCCGCCGGGCACTCTTTGGGCCGGAGCAGCACGCAGAAACACCTAGATTCCAGATAAGGGCTTTTTGACATTGACCGTGACCAATATTGAAGATGCACAAACGTCTTGCAATTCCGGCCGAATGGAAGGAGATATCTGCTCACAACTTTCTGTGCAGGTGCAGACAGTGGCACCTGACATGCCTGCGTTGTCGTTTTCCGCCGGGCACTCTTTGGGCCGGCGCAGCACGCAGAAACACCTATATTGAAGATAAGCGCCTTTTGCCATTGACCGCGACGAACATAGAAGATGCACAAACTTCTTGCAATTCCGGCGGAATAGAAGGAAATATCTTCTCAAAACATTCTGTGCAGGTGTAGACAGTGGAACTCGACATGCCTGCGTTGTCGTTTTCCGCCGGGCACTCTTTGGGCCGGAGCAGCACGCAGAAACACCTAGATTGAAGATAAGCGCCTTTTGCCATTGACCGCGACGAACATAGAAGATGCACAAACTTCTTGCAATTCCGGCCGAATGGAAGGAGATATCTGCTCAAAACTTTCTGAGCTGGTGCAGACAGTGGCACCCGACATGCCTGCGTTGTCGTTTTCAGCCGGGCACTCTTTGGGCCGGCGCAGCACGCAGAAACACCTAGATTCCAGATAAGGGCTTTTTGACATTGACCGTGACCAATATTGAAGATGCACAAACGTCTTGCAATTCCGGCCGAATGGAAGGAGATATCTGCTCACAACTTTCTGTGCAGGTGCAGACAGTGGCACCCGACATGCCTGCGTTGTCGTTTTCCGCCGGGCACTCTTTGGGCCGGCGCAGCACGCAGAAACACCTATATTGAAGATAAGCGCCTTTTGCCTTTGACCGCGACGAACATAGAAGATGCACAAACTTCTTGCAATTCCGGCGGAATAGAAGGAGATATCTGCTCAAAACTTTCTGTGCAGGTGTAGACAGTGGAACTCGACATGCCTGCGTTGTCGTTTTCCGCCGGGCACTCTTTGAGCCGGAGCAGCACGCAGAAACACCTAGATTGAAGATAAGCGCCTTTTGCCATTGACCGCGACGAACATAGAAGATGCACAAACTTCTTGCAATTCCGGCCGAATGGAAGGAGATATCTGCTCAAAACTTTCTGTGCAGGTGCAGACAGTGGCACCCGACATGCCTGCGTTGTCGTTTTCAGCCGGGCACTCTTTGGGCCGGAGCAGCACGCAGAAACACCTAGATTGAAGATAAGCGTCTTTTTGTCATTGACCGCGACCAACATTGAAGATGCACAAACTTCTTTCAATTCCGGCCGAACGGAAGGAGATATCTGCTCACAATTTTCTGTGCAGTTGTAGACAGTGGCACCCGACATGCCTGCGTTGTCGTTTTTCGCCGGGCACTCTTTGGGCCGGCGCAGCACGCAGAAACACCTAGATTGAAGATAAGCGCCTTTTGCCATTGACCGCGACGAACATAGAAGATGCACAAACTTCTTGCAATTCCGGCCGAATGGAAGGAGATATCTGCTCAAAACTTTCTGTGCAGGTGTAGACAGTGGCACCCGACATGCCTGCGTTGTCGTTTTCCGACGAGCACTCTTTGGGCCGGAGCAGCACGCAGAAACACCTAGATTGAAGATAAGCGCCTTTTGCCATTGACCGCGACGAACATAGAAGATGCACAAACATCTTGCAATTCCGGCCGAATGGAAGGAGATATCTGCTCAAAACTTTCTGAGCTGGTGTAGACAGTGGCACCCGACATGCCTGCGTTGTCGTTTTCAGCCGGGCACTCTTTGGGCCGGCGCAGCACGCAGAAACACCTAGATTGCAGATAAGGGCTTTTTGACATTGACTGTGACCAATATGGAAGATGCACAAACGTCTTGCAATTCCGGCCGAATGGAAGGAGATATCTGCTCACAACTTTCTGTGCAGGTGCAGACAGTGGCACCCGACATGCCTGCGTTGTCGTTTTCAGCCGGGCACTCTTTGGGCCGGAGCAGCACGCAGAAACACCTAGATTGAAGATAAGCGTCTTTTGCCATTGACCGCGACGAACATAGAAGATGCACAAACTTCTTGCAATTCCGGCCGAATAGAAGGAGATATCTGCTCAAAACTTTCTGTGCAAGTGTAGACAGTGGCACTCGACATGCCTGCGTTGTCGATTTCCGCCGGGCACTCTTTGGGCCGGAGCAGCACGCAGAAACACCTAGATTCCAGATAAGGGCTTTTTGACATTGACCGTGACCAATATTGAAGATGCACAAACGTCTTGCAATTCCGGCCGAATGGAAGGAGATATCTGCTCACAACTTTCTGTGCAGGTGCAGACAGTGGCACCTGACATGCCTGCGTTGTCGTTTTCCGCCGGGCACTCTTTGGGCCGGCGCAGCACGCAGAAACACCTATATTGAAGATAAGCGCCTTTTGCCATTGACCGCGACGAACATAGAAGATGCACAAACTTCTTGCAATTCCGGCGGAATAGAAGGAAATATCTTCTCAAAACATTCTGTGCAGGTGTAGACAGTGGAACTCGACATGCCTGCGTTGTCGTTTTCCGCCGGGCACTCTTTGGGCCGGAGCAGCACGCAGAAACACCTAGATTGAAGATAAGCGCCTTTTGCCATTGACCGCGACGAACATAGAAGATGCACAAACTTCTTGCAATTCCGGCCGAATGGAAGGAGATATCTGCTCAAAACTTTCTGAGCTGGTGCAGACAGTGGCACCCGACATGCCTGTGTTGTCGTTTTCAGCCGGGCACTCTTTGGGCCGGCGCAGCACGCAGAAACACCTAGATTCCAGATAAGGGCTTTTTGACATTGACCGTGACCAATATTGAAGATGCACAAACGTCTTGCAATTCCGGCCGAATGGAAGGAGATATCTGCTCACAACTTTCTGTGCAGGTGCAGACAGTGGCACCCGACATGCCTGCGTTGTCGTTTTCCGCCGGGCACTCTTTGGGCCGGCGCAGCACGCAGAAACACCTATATTGAAGATAAGCGCCTTTTGCCTTTGACCGCGACGAACATAGAAGATGCACAAACTTCTTGCAATTCCGGCGGAATAGAAGGAGATATCTGCTCAAAACTTTCTGTGCAGGTGTAGACAGTGGAACTCGACATGCCTGCGTTGTCGTTTTCCGCCGGGCACTCTTTGAGCCGGAGCAGCACGCAGAAACACCTAGATTGAAGATAAGCGCCTTTTGCCATTGACCGCGACGAACATAGAAGATGCACAAACTTCTTGCAATTCCGGCCGAATGGAAGGAGATATCTGCTCAAAACTTTCTGTGCAGGTGCAGACAGTGGCACCCGACATGCCTGCGTTGTCGTTTTCAGCCGGGCACTCTTTGGGCCGGAGCAGCACGCAGAAACACCTAGATTGAAGATAAGCGTCTTTTTGTCATTGACCGCGACCAACATTGAAGATGCACAAACTTCTTTCAATTCCGGCCGAACGGAAGGAGATATCTGCTCACAATTTTCTGTGCAGTTGTAGACAGTGGCACCCGACATGCCTGCGTTGTCGTTTTTCGCCGGGCACTCTTTGGGCCGGCGCAGCACGCAGAAACACCTAGATTGAAGATAAGCGCCTTTTGCCATTGACCGCGACGAACATAGAAGATGCACAAACTTCTTGCAATTCCGGCCGAATGGAAGGAGATATCTGCTCAAAACTTTCTGTGCAGGTGTAGACAGTGGCACCCGACATGCCTGCGTTGTCGTTTTCCGACGAGCACTCTTTGGGCCGGAGCAGCACGCAGAAACACCTAGATTGAAGATAAGCGCCTTTTGCCATTGACCGCGACGAACATAGAAGATGCACAAACATCTTGCAATTCCGGCCGAATGGAAGGAGATATCTGCTCAAAACTTTCTGAGCTGGTGTAGACAGTGGCACCCGACATGCCTGCGTTGTCGTTTTCAGCCGGGCACTCTTTGGGCCGGCGCAGCACGCAGAAACACCTAGATTGCAGATAAGGGCTTTTTGACATTGACTGTGACCAATATGGAAGATGCACAAACGTCTTGCAATTCCGGCCGAATGGAAGGAGATATCTGCTCACAACTTTCTGTGCAGGTGCAGACAGTGGCACCCGACATGCCTGCGTTGTCGTTTTCAGCCGGGCACTCTTTGGGCCGGAGCAGCACGCAGAAACACCTAGATTGAAGATAAGCGTCTTTTGCCATTGACCGCGACGAACATAGAAGATGCACAAACTTCTTGCAATTCCGGCCGAATGGAAGGAGATATCTGCTCAAAACTTTCTGAGCTGGTGCAGACAGTGGCACCCGACATGCCTGCGTTGTCGTTTTCAGCCGGGCACTCTTTGGGCCGGCGCAGCACGCAGAAACACCTAGATTCCAGATAAGGGCTTTTTGACATTGACCGTGACCAATATTGAAGATGCACAAACGTCTTGCAATTCCGGCCGAATGGAAGGAGATATCTGCTCACAACTTTCTGTGCAGGTGCAGACAGTGGCACCCGACATGCCTGCGTTGTCGTTTTCCGCCGGGCACTCTTTGGGCCGGCGCAGCACGCAGAAACACCTATATTGAAGATAAGCGCCTTTTGCCATTGACCGCGACGAACATAGAAGATGCACAAACTTCTTGCAATTCCGGCGGAATAGAAGGAGATATCTGCTCAAAACTTTCTGTGCAGGTGTAGACAGTGGCACCCGACATGCCTGCGTTGTCGTTTTCAGCCGGGCACTCTTTGGGCCGGAGCAGCACGCAGAAACACCTAGATTGAAGATAAGCGTCTTTTTGTCATTGACCGCGACCAACATTGAAGATGCACAAACTTCTTTCAATTCCGGCCGAACGGAAGGAGATATCTGCTCACAATTTTCTGTGCAGTTGTAGACAGTGGCACGCGACATGCCTGCATTGTCGTTTTTCGCCGGGCACTCTTTGGGCCGGCGCAGCACGCAGAAACACCTAGATTGAAGATAAGCGCCTTTTGCCATTGACCGCGACGAACATAGAAGATGCACAAACTTCTTGCAATTCCGGCGGAATAGAAGGAGATATCTGCTCAAAACTTTCTGTGCAGGTGTAGACAGTGGAACTCGACATGCCTGCGTTGTCGTTTTCCGCCGGGCACTCTTTGGGCCAGAGCAGCACGCAGAAACACCTAGATTGAAGATAAGCGCCTTTTGCCATTGACCGCGACGAACATAGAAGATGCACAAACTTCTTGCAATTCCGGCCGAATGGAAGGAGATATCTGCTCAAAACTTTCTGAGCTGGTGCAGACAGTGACACCCGACATGCCTGCGTTGTCGTTTTCAGCCGGGCACTCTTTGTGCCGGCGCAGCACGCAGAAACACCTAGATTGCAGATAAGGGCTTTTTGACATTGACCGTGACCAATATAGAAGATGCACAAACGTCTTGCAATTCCGGCCGAATGAAAGAAGATATCTGCTCAAAACTTTCTGTGCAGGTGCAGACAGTGGCACCCGACATGCCTGCGTTGTCGTTTTCAGCCGGGCACTCTTTGGGCCGGAGCAGCACGCAGAAACACCTAGATTGAAGATAAGCGCCTTTTGCCATTGACCGCGACGAACATAGAAGATGCACAAACCTTGCAATTCCGGCCGAATGGAAGGAGATATCTGCTCAAAACTTTCTGTGCAGGTGCAGACAGTGGCACCCGACATGCCTGCGTTGTCGTTTTCAGCCGGGCACTCTTTGGGCCGGAGCAGCACGCAGAAACACCTAGATTGAAGATAAGCGTCTTTTTGTCATTGACCGCGACCAACATTGAAGATGCACAAACTTCTTTCAATTCCGGCCGAACGGAAGGAGATATCTGCTCACAATTTTCTGTGCAGTTGTAGACAGTGGCACCCGACATGCCTGCGTTGTCGTTTTTCGCCGGGCACTCTTTGGGCCGGCGCAGCACGCAGAAACACCTAGATTGAAGATAAGCGCCTTTTGCCATTGACCGCGACGAACATAGAAGATGCACAAACTTCTTGCAATTCCGGCCGAATGGAAGGAGATATCTGCTCAAAACTTTCTGTGCAGGTGTAGACAGTGGCACCCGACATGCCTGCGTTGTCGTTTTCCGACGAGCACTCTTTGGGCCGGAGCAGCACGCAGAAACACCTAGATTGAAGATAAGCGCCTTTTGCCATTGACCGCGACGAACATAGAAGATGCACAAACATCTTGCAATTCCGGCCGAATGGAAGGAGATATCTGCTCAAAACTTTCTGAGCTGGTGTAGACAGTGGCACCCGACATGCCTGCGTTGTCGTTTTCAGCCGGGCACTCTTTGGGCCGGCGCAGCACGCAGAAACACCTAGATTGCAGATAAGGGCTTTTTGACATTGACTGTGACCAATATGGAAGATGCACAAACGTCTTGCAATTCCGGCCGAATGGAAGGAGATATCTGCTCACAACTTTCTGTGCAGGTGCAGACAGTGGCACCCGACATGCCTGCGTTGTCGTTTTCAGCCGGGCACTCTTTGGGCCGGAGCAGCACGCAGAAACACCTAGATTGAAGATAAGCGTCTTTTGCCATTGACCGCGACGAACATAGAAGATGCACAAACTTCTTGCAATTCCGGCCGAATGGAAGGAGATATCTGCTCAAAACTTTCTGAGCTGGTGCAGACAGTGGCACCCGACATGCCTGCGTTGTCGTTTTCAGCCGGGCACTCTTTGGGCCGGCGCAGCACGCAGAAACACCTAGATTCCAGATAAGGGCTTTTTGACATTGACCGTGACCAATATTGAAGATGCACAAACGTCTTGCAATTCCGGCCGAATGGAAGGAGATATCTGCTCACAACTTTCTGTGCAGGTGCAGACAGTGGCACCCGACATGCCTGCGTTGTCGTTTTCCGCCGGGCACTCTTTGGGCCGGCGCAGCACGCAGAAACACCTATATTGAAGATAAGCGCCTTTTGCCATTGACCGCGACGAACATAGAAGATGCACAAACTTCTTGCAATTCCGGCGGAATAGAAGGAGATATCTGCTCAAAACTTTCTGTGCAGGTGTAGACAGTGGAACTCGACATGCCTGCGTTGTCGTTTTCCGCCGGGCACTCTTTGGGCCGGAGCAGCACGCAGAAACACCTAGATTGAAGATAAGCGCCTTTTGCCATTGACCGCGACGAACATAGAAGATGCACAAACTTCTTGCAATTCCGGCCGAATGGAAGGAGATATCTGCTCAAAACTTTCTGTGCAGGTGCAGACAGTGGCACCCGACATGCCTGCGTTGTCGTTTTCAGCCGGGCACTCTTTGGGCCGGAGCAGCACGCAGAAACACCTAGATTGAAGATAAGCGTCTTTTTGTCATTGACCGCGACCAACATTGAAGATGCACAAACTTCTTTCAATTCCGGCCGAACGGAAGGAGATATCTGCTCACAATTTTCTGTGCAGTTGTAGACAGTGGCACCCGACATGCCTGCGTTGTCGTTTTTCGCCGGGCACTCTTTGGGCCGGCGCAGCACGCAGAAACACCTAGATTGAAGATAAGCGCCTTTTGCCATTGACCGCAACGAACATAGAAGATGTACAAACTTCTTGCAATTCCGGCCGAATGGAAGGAGATATCTGCTCAAAACTTTCTGAGCTGGTGCAGACAGTGGCACCCGACATGCCTGCGTTGTCGTTTTCAGCCGGGCACTCTTTGGGCCGGCGCAGCACGCAGAAACACCTAGATTGCAGATAAGGGCTTTTTGACATTGACTGTGACCAATATGGAAGATGCACAAACGTCTTGCAATTCCGGCCGAATGGAAGGAGATATCTGCTCACAACTTTCTGTGCAGGTGCAGACAGTGGCACCCGACATGCCTGCGTTGTCGTTTTCCGCCGGGCACTCTTTGGGCCGGCGCAGCACGCAGAAACACCTACATTGAAGATAAGCGCCTTTTGCCATTGACCGCGACGAACATAGAAGATGCACAAACTTCTTGCAATTCCGGCCGAATGGAAGGAGATATCTGCTCAAAACTTTCTGAGCTGGTGCAGACAGTGGCACCCGACATGCCTGCGTTGTTGTTTTCAGCCGGGCACTCTTTGGGCCGGCGCAGCACGCAGAAACACCTAGATTGAAGATAAGCGCCTTTTGCCATTGACCGCGACGAACATAGAAGATGCACAAACTTCTTGCAATTCCGGCCGAATAGAAGGAGATATCTGCTCAAAACTTTCTGTGCAGGTGTAGACAGTGGCACTCGACATGCCTGCGTTGTCGTTTTCCGCCAGGCACTCTTTGGGCCGGAGCAGTACGCAAAAACACCTAGATTGAAGATAAGCGCCTTTTGCCATTGACCGCAACGAACATAGAAGATGTACAAACTTCTTGCAATTCCGGCCGAATGGAAGGAGATATCTGCTCAAAACTTTCTGAGCTGGTGCAGACAGTGGCACCCGACATGCCTGCGTTGTCGTTTTCAGCCGGGCACTCTTTGGGCCGGCGCAGCACGCAGAAACACCTAGATTGCAGATAAGGGCTTTTTGACATTGACTGTAACCAAAATGGAAGATGCACAAACGTCTTGCAATTCCGGCCGAATGGAAGGAGATATCTGCTCACAACTTTCTGTGCAGGTGCAGACAGTGGCACCCGACATGCCTGCGTTGTCGTTTTCCGCCGGGCACTCTTTGGGCCGGCGCAGCACGCAGAAACACCTACATTGAAGATAAGCGCCTTTTGCCATTGACCGCGACGAACATAGAAGATGCACAAACTTCTTGCAATTCCGGCCGAATGGAAGGAGATATCTGCTCAAAACTTTCTGTGCAGGTGTAGACAGTGGCACCCAACATGCCTGCGTTGTCGTTTTCCGCCGAGCACTCTTTGGGCCGGAGCAGCACGCAGAAACACCTAGATTGAAGATAAGCGCCTTTTGCCATTGACCGCGACGAACATAGAAGATGCACAAACTTCTTGCAATTCCGGCCGAATGGAAGGAGATATCTGCTCAAAACTTTCTGTGCAGGTGCAGACAGTGGCACCCGACATGCCTGCGTTGTCGTTTTCCGCCGGGCACTCTTTGGGCCGGCGCAGCACGCAGAAACACCTAGATTGAAGATAAGCGCCTTTTGCCATTGACCGCGACGAACATAGAAGATGCACAAACTTCTTGCAATTCCGGCGGAATAGAAGGAGATATCTGCTCAAAACTTTCTGAGCTGGTGCAGACAGTGACACCCGACATGCCTGCGTTGTCGTTTTCAGCCGGGCACTCTTTGGGCCGGCGCAGCACGCAGAAACACCTAGATTGCAGATAAGGGCTTTTTGACATTGACCGTGACCAATATGGAAGATGCACAAACGTCTTGCAATTCCGGCCGAATGAAAGAAGATATCTGCTCAAAACTTTCTGTGCAGGTGCAGACAGTCGCACCCGACATGCCTGCGTTGTCGTTTTCAGCCGGGCACTCTTTGGGCCGGAGCAGCACGCAGAAACACCTGGATTGAAGATAAGCGCCTTTTTGTTATTGACCGCGACCAACATTGAAGATGCACAAACTTATTTCAATTCCGGCCGAACGGAAGGAGATATCTTCTCACAACTTTCTGTGCAGGTGCAGACAGTGGCACCCGACATGCCTGCGTTGTCGTTTTCCGCCGGGCACTCTTTGGGCCGGCGCAGCACGCAGAAACACCTAGATTGAAGATAAGCGCCTTTTGCCATTGACCGCGACGAACATAGAAGATGCACAAACTTCTTGCAATTCCGGCCGAATAGAAGGAGATATCTGCTCAAATCTTTCTGTGCAAGTGTAGACAGTGGCACTCGACATGCCTGCGTTGTCGTTTTCCGCCGGGCACTCTTTGGGCCGGAGCAGCACGCAGAAACACCTAGATTGAAGATAAGCGCCTTTTGCCATTGACCGCGACGAACATAGAAGATGCACAAACTTCTTGCAATTCCGGCCGAATGGAAGGAGATATCTGCTCAAAACTTTCTGAGCTGGTGCAGACAGTGGCACCCGACATGCCTGCGTTGTCGTTTTCAGCCGGGCACTCTTTGGGCCGGCGCAGCACGCCGAAACACCTAGATTGCAGATAAGGGCTTTTTGACATTGACCGTGACCAATATTGAAGATGCACAAACGTCTTGCAATTCCGGCCGAATGGAAGGAGATGTCTGCTCACAACTTTCTGTGCAGGTGCAGACAGTGGCACCCGACATGCCTGCGTTGTCGTTTTCCGCCGGGCACTCTTTGGGCCGGAGCAGCACGCTGAAACACCTAGATTGAAGATAAGCGCCTTTTTGTCATTGACCGCGACCAACATTGAAGATGCACAAACTTATTTCAATTCCGGACGAACGGAAGGAGATATCTGCTCACAACTTTCTGTGCAGGTGCAGACAGTGGCACCCGACATGCCTGCGTTGTCGTTTTCCGCCGGGCACTCTTTGGGCCGGAGCAGCACGCAGAAACACCTAGATTCCAGATAAGGGCTTTTTGACATTGACCGTGACCAATATTGAAGATGCACAAACGTCTTGCAATTCCGGCCGAATGGAAGGAGATATCTGCTCACATCTTTCTGTGCAGGTGCAGACAGTGGCACCTGACATGCCTGCGTTGTCGTTTTCCGCCGGGCACTCTTTGGGCCGGCGCAGCACGCAGAAACACCTAGATTGAAGATAAGCGCCTTTTGCCATTGACCGCGACGAACATAGAAGATGCACAAACTTCTTGCAATTCCGGCCGAATGGAAGGAGATATCTGCTCAAAACTTTCTGTGCAGGTGTAGACAGTGGCACCCAACATGCCTGCGTTGTCGTTTTCCGCCGAGCACTCTTTGGGCCGGAGCAGCACGCAGAAACACCTAGATTGAAGATAAGCGCCTTTTGCCATTGACCGCGACGAACATAGAAGATGCACAAACTTCTTGCAATTCCGGCCGAATGGAAGGAGATATCTGCTCAAAACTTTCTGTGCAGGTGCAGACAGTGGCACCCGACATGCCTGCGTTGTCGTTTTCAGCCGGGCACTCTTTGGGCCGGAGCAGCACGCAGAAACACCTAGATTGAAGATAAGCGTCTTTTTGTCATTGACCGCGACCAACATTGAAGATGCACAAACTTCTTTCAATTCCGGCCGAACGGAAGGAGATATCTGCTCACAGTTTTCTGTGCAGGTGCAGACAGTGGCACCCGACATGCCTGCGTTGTCGTTTTCCGCCGGGCACTCTTTGGGCCGGCGCAGCACGCAGAAACACCTAGATTGAAGATAAGCGCCTTTTGCCATTGACCGCGACGAACATAGAAGATGCACAAACTTCTTGCAATTCCGGCGGAATAGAAGGAGATATCTGCTCAAAACTTTCTGAGCTGGTGCAGACAGTGACACCCGACATGCCTGCGTTGTCGTTTTCAGCCGGGCACTCTTTGGGCCGGCGCAGCACGCAGAAACACCTAGATTCCAGATAAGGGCTTTTTGACATTGACCGTGACCAATATTGAAGATGCACAAACGTCTTGCAATTCCGGCCGAATGGAAGGAGATATCTGCTCACAACTTTCTGTGCAGGTGCAGACAGTGGCACCCGACATGCCTGCGCTGTCGTTTTCCGCCGGGCACTCTTTGGGCCGGCGCAGCACGCAGAAACACCTACATTGAAGATAAGCGCCTTTTGCCATTGACCGCGACGAACATAGAAGATGCACAAACTTCTTGCAATTCCGGCCGAATGGAAGGAGATATCTGCTCAAAACTTTCTGAGCTGGTGCAGACAGTGGCACCCGACATGCCTGCGTTGTTGTTTTCAGCCGGGCACTCTTTGGGCCGGCGCAGCACGCAGAAACACCTAGATTGAAGATAAGCGCCTTTTGCCATTGACCGCGACGAACATAGAAGATGCACAAACTTCTTGCAATTCCGGCCGAATGGAAGGAGATATCTGCTCAAAACTTTCTGTGCAGGTGCAGACAGTGGCACCCGACATGCCTGCGTTGTCGTTTTCAGCCGGGCACTCTTTGGGCCGGAGCAGCACGCAGAAACACCTAGATTGAAGATAAGCGTCTTTTTTTCATTGACCGCGACCAACATTGAAGATGCACAAACTTCTTTCAATTCCGGCCGAACGGAAGGAGATATCTGCTCACAATTTTCTGTGCAGTTGTAGACAGTGGCACCCGACATGCCTGCGTTGTCGTTTTTCGCCGGGCACTCTTTGGGCCGGCGCAGCACGCAGAAACACCTAGATTGAAGATAAGCGCCTTTTGCCATTGACCGCGACGAACATAGAAGATGCACAAACTTCTTGCAATTCCGGCGGAATAGAAGGAGATATCTGCTCAAAACTTTCTGAGCTGGTGCAGACAGTGACACCCGACATGCCTGCGTTGTCGTTTTCAGCCGGGCACTCTTTGGGCCGGCGCAGCACGCAGAAACACCTAGATTGCAGATAAGGGCTTTTTGACATTGACCGTGACCAATATGGAAGATGCACAAACATCTTGCAATTCCGGCCGAATGAAAGGAGATATCTGCTCAAAACTTTCTGAGCTGGTGCAGACAGTGACACCCGACATGCCTGCGTTGTCGTTTTCAGCCGTGCACTCTTTGGGCCGGAGCAGCACGCAGAAACACCTAGATTGCAGATAAGGGCTTTTTGACATTGACCGTGACCAATATGGAAGATGCACAAACGTCTTGCAATTCCGGCCGAATGAAAGAAGATATCTGCTCAAAACTTTCTGTGCAGGTGCAGACAGTGGCACCCGACATGCCTGCGTTGTCGTTTTCAGCCGGGCACTCTTTGGGCCGGAGCAGCACGCAGAAACACCTAGATTGAAGATAAGCGCCTTTTTGTCATTGACCGCGACCAACATTGAAGATGCACAAACTTATTTCAATTCCGGCCGAACGGAAGGAGATATCTTCTCACAACTTTCTGTGCAGGTGCAGACAGTGGCACCCGACATGCCTGCGTTGTCGTTTTCCGCCGGGCACTCTTTGGGCCGGCGCAGCACGCAGAAACACCTAGATTGAAGATAAGCGCCTTTTGCCATTGACCGCGACGAACATAGAAGATGCACAAACTTCTTGCAATTCCGGCCGAATAGAAGGAGATATCTGCTCAAATCTTTCTGTGCAAGTGTAGTCAGTGGCACTCGACATGCCTGCGTTGTCGTTTTCCGCCGGGCACTCTTTGGGCCGGAGCAGCACGCAGAAACACCTAGATTGAAGATAAGCGCCTTTTGCCATTGACCGCGACGAACATAGAAGATGCACAAACTTCTTGCAATTCCGGCCGAATGGAAGGAGATATCTGCTCAAAACTTTCTGAGCTGGTGCAGACAGTGGCACCCGACATGCCTGCGTTGTCGTTTTCCGCCGGGCACTCTTTGGGCCGGCGCAGCACGCAGAAACACCTAGATTGCAGATAAGGGCTTTTTGACATTGACCGTGACCAATATTGAAGATGCACAAACGTCTTGCAATTCCGGCCGAATGAAAGAAGATATCTGCTCAAAACTTTCTGTGCAGGTGCAGACAGTGGCACCCGACATGCCTGCGTTGTCGTTTTCAGCCGGGCACTCTTTGGGCCGAAGCAGCACGCAGAAACACCTAGATTGAAGATAAGCGCCTTTTTGTCATTGACCGCGACCAACATTGAAGATGCACAAACTTATTTCAATTCCGGCCGAACGGAAAGAGATATCTGCTCACAACTTTCTGTGCTGGTGCAGACAGTGGCACCCGACATGCCTGCGTTGTCGTTTTCCGCCGGGCACTCTTTGGGCCGGCGCAGCACGCAGAAACACCTAGATTGAAGATAAGCGCCTTTTGCCATTGACCGCGACGAACATAGAACATGCACAAACTTCTTGCAATTCCGGCCGAATAGAAGGAGATATCTGCTCAAAACTTTCTGTGCAAGTGTAGACAGTGGCACTCGACATGCCTGCGTTGTCGTTTTCCGCCGGGCACTCTTTGGGCCGGAGCAGCACGCAGAAACACCTAGATTCCAGATAAGGGCTTTTTGACATTGACCGTGACCAATATTGAAGATGCACAAACGTCTTGCAATTCCGGCCGAATGGAAGGAGATATCTGCTCACATCTTTCTGTGCAGGTGCAGACAGTGGCACCTGACATGCCTGCGTTGTCGTTTTCCGCCGGGCACTCTTTGGGCCGGCGCAGCACGCAGAAACACCTATATTGAAGATAAGCGCCTTTTGCCATTGACCGCGACGAACATAGAAGATGCACAAACTTCTTGCAATTCCGGCGGAATAGAAGGAAATATCTGCTCAAACCTTTCTGTGCAGGTGTAGACAGTGGAACTCGACATGCCTGCATTGTCGTTTTCCGCCGGGCACTCTTTGGGCCGGAGCAGCACGCAGAAACACCTAGATTGAAGATAAGCGCCTTTTGCCATTGACCGCGACGAACATAGAAGATGCACAAACTTCTTGCAATTCCGGCCGAATGGAAGGAGATATCTGCTCAAAACTTTCTGAGCTGGTGCAGACAGTGGCACCCGACATGCCTGCGTTGTCGTTTTCAGCCGGGCACTCTTTGGGCCGGCGCAGCACGCAGAAACACCTAGATTCCAGATAAGGGCTTTTTGACATTGACCGTGACCAATATTGAAGATGCACAAACGTCTTGCAATTCCGGCCGAATGGAAGGAGATATCTGCTCACAACTTTCTGTGCAGGTGCAGACAGTGGCACCCGACATGCCTGCGTTGTCGTTTTCCGCCGGGCACTCTTTGGGCCGGCGCAGCACGCAGAAACACCTATATTGAAGATAAGCGCCTTTTGCCATTGACCGCGACGAACATAGAAGATGCACAAACTTCTTGCAATTCCGGCGGAATAGAAGGAGATATCTGCTAAAAACTTTCTGTGCAGGTGTAGACAGTGGAACTCGACATGCCTGCGTTGTCGTTTTCCGCCGTGCACTCTTTGAGCCGGAGCAGCACGCAGAAACACCTAGATTGAAGATAAGCGCCTTTTGCCATTGACCGCGACGAACATAGAAGATGCACAAACTTCTTGCAATTCCGGCCGAATGGAAGGAGATATCTGCTCAAAACTTTCTGTGCAGGTGCAGACAGTGGCACCCGACATGCCTGCGTTGTCGTTTTCAGCCGGGCACTCTTTGGGCCGGAGCAGCACGCAGAAACACCTAGATTGAAGATAAGCGTCTTTTTGTCATTGACCGCGACCAACATTGAAGATGCACAAACTTCTTTCAATTCCGGCCGAACGGAAGGAGATATCTGCTCACAATTTTCTGTGCAGTTGTAGACAGTGGCACCCGACATGCCTGCGTTGTCGTTTTTCGCCGGGCACTCTTTGGGCCGGCGCAGCACGCAGAAACACCTAGATTGAAGATAAGCGCCTTTTGCCATTGACCGCAACGAACATAGAAGATGTACAAACTTCTTGCAATTCCGGCCGAATGGAAGGAGATATCTGCTCAAAACTTTCTGAGCTGGTGCAGACAGTGGCACCCGACATGCCTGCGTTGTCGTTTTCAGCCGGGCACTCTTTGGGCCGGCGCAGCACGCAGAAACACCTAGATTGCAGATAAGGGCTTTTTGACATTGACTGTGACCAATATGGAAGATGCACAAACGTCTTGCAATTCCGGCCGAATGGAAGGAGATATCTGCTCACAACTTTCTGTGCAGGTGCAGACAGTGGCACCCGACATGCCTGCGTTGTCGTTTTCCGCCGGGCACTCTTTGGGCCGGCGCAGCACGCAGAAACACCTACATTGAAGATAAGCGCCTTTTGCCATTGACCGCGACGAACATAGAAGATGCACAAACTTCTTGCAATTCCGGCCGAATGGAAGGAGATATCTGCTCAAAACTTTCTGAGCTGGTGCAGACAGTGGCACCCGACATGCCTGCGTTGTTGTTTTCAGCCGGGCACTCTTTGGGCCGGCGCAGCACGCAGAAACACCTAGATTGAAGATAAGCGCCTTTTGCCATTGACCGCGACGAACATAGAAGATGCACAAACTTCTTGCAATTCCGGCCGAATAGAAGGAGATATCTGCTCAAAACTTTCTGTGCAGGTGTAGACAGTGGCACTCGACATGCCTGCGTTGTCGTTTTCCGCCAGGCACTCTTTGGGCCGGAGCAGTACGCAAAAACACCTAGATTGAAGATAAGCGCCTTTTGCCATTGACCGCAACGAACATAGAAGATGTACAAACTTCTTGCAATTCCGGCCGAATGGAAGGAGATATCTGCTCAAAACTTTCTGAGCTGGTGCAGACAGTGGCACCCGACATGCCTGCGTTGTCGTTTTCAGCCGGGCACTCTTTGGGCCGGCGCAGCACGCAGAAACACCTAGATTGCAGATAAGGGCTTTTTGACATTGACTGTAACCAAAATGGAAGATGCACAAACGTCTTGCAATTCCGGCCGAATGGAAGGAGATATCTGCTCACAACTTTCTGTGCAGGTGCAGACAGTGGCACCCGACATGCCTGCGTTGTCGTTTTCCGCCGGGCACTCTTTGGGCCGGCGCAGCACGCAGAAACACCTACATTGAAGATAAGCGCCTTTTGCCATTGACCGCGACGAACATAGAAGATGCACAAACTTCTTGCAATTCCGGCCGAATGGAAGGAGATATCTGCTCAAAACTTTCTGTGCAGGTGTAGACAGTGGCACCCAACATGCCTGCGTTGTCGTTTTCCGCCGAGCACTCTTTGGGCCGGAGCAGCACGCAGAAACACCTAGATTGAAGATAAGCGCCTTTTGCCATTGACCGCGACGAACATAGAAGATGCACAAACTTCTTGCAATTCCGGCCGAATGGAAGGAGATATCTGCTCAAAACTTTCTGTGCAGGTGCAGACAGTGGCACCCGACATGCCTGCGTTGTCGTTTTCAGCCGGGCACTCTTTGGGCCGGAGCAGCACGCAGAAACACCTAGATTGAAGATAAGCGTCTTTTTGTCATTGACCGCGACCAACATTGAAGATGCACAAACTTCTTTCAATTCCGGCCGAACGGAAGGAGATATCTGCTCACAATTTTCTGTGCAGGTGCAGACAGTGGCACCCGACATGCCTGCGTTGTCGTTTTCCGCCGGGCACTCTTTGGGCCGGCGCAGCACGCAGAAACACCTAGATTGAAGATAAGCGCCTTTTGCCATTGACCGCGACGAACATAGAAGATGCACAAACTTCTTGCAATTCCGGCGGAATAGAAGGAGATATCTGCTCAAAACTTTCTGAGCTGGTGCAGACAGTGACACCCGACATGCCTGCGTTGTCGTTTTCAGCCGGGCACTCTTTGGGCCGGCGCAGCACGCAGAAACACCTAGATTGCAGATAAGGGCTTTTTGACATTGACCGTGACCAATATGGAAGATGCACAAACGTCTTGCAATTCCGGCCGAATGAAAGAAGATATCTGCTCAAAACTTTCTGTGCAGGTGCAGACAGTCGCACCCGACATGCCTGCGTTGTCGTTTTCAGCCGGGCACTCTTTGGGCCGGAGCAGCACGCAGAAACACCTGGATTGAAGATAAGCGCCTTTTTGTTATTGACCGCGACCAACATTGAAGATGCACAAACTTATTTCAATTCCGGCCGAACGGAAGGAGATATCTTCTCACAACTTTCTGTGCAGGTGCAGACAGTGGCACCCGACATGCCTGCGTTGTCGTTTTCCGCCGGGCACTCTTTGGGCCGGCGCAGCACGCAGAAACACCTAGATTGAAGATAAGCGCCTTTTGCCATTGACCGCGACGAACATAGAAGATGCACAAACTTCTTGCAATTCCGGCCGAATAGAAGGAGATATCTGCTCAAATCTTTCTGTGCAAGTGTAGACAGTGGCACTCGACATGCCTGCGTTGTCGTTTTCCGCCGGGCACTCTTTGGGCCGGAGCAGCACGCAGAAACACCTAGATTGAAGATAAGCGCCTTTTGCCATTGACCGTGACGAACATAGAAGATGCACAAACTTCTTGCAATTCCGGCCGAATGGAAGGAGATATCTGCTCAAAACTTTCTGTGCAGGTGCAGACAGTGGCACCCGACATGCCTGCGTTGTCGTTTTCAGCCGGGCACTCTTTGGGCCGGCGCAGCACGCCGAAACACCTAGATTGCAGATAAGGGCTTTTTGACATTGACCGTGACCAATATTGAAGATGCACAAACGTCTTGCAATTCCGGCCGAATGGAAGGAGATGTCTGCTCACAACTTTCTGTGCAGGTGCAGACAGTGGCACCCGACATGCCTGCGTTGTCGTTTTCCGCCGGGCACTCTTTGGGCCGGAGCAGCACGCTGAAACACCTAGATTGAAGATAAGCGCCTTTTTGTCATTGACCGCGACCAACATTGAAGATGCACAAACTTATTTCAATTCCGGACGAACGGAAGGAGATATCTGCTCACAACTTTCTGTGCAGGTGCAGACAGTGGCACCCGACATGCCTGCGTTGTCGTTTTCCGCCGGGCACTCTTTGGGCCGGCGCAGCACGCAGAAACACCTAGATTGAAGATAAGCGCCTTTTGCCATTGACCGCGACGAACATAGAAGATGCACAAACTTCTTGCAATTCCGGCCGAATAGAAGGAGATATCTGCTCAAAACTTTCTGTGCAGGTGTAGACAGTGGCACTCGACATGCCTGCGTTGTCGTTTTCCGCCGGGCACTCTTTGGGCCGGAGCAGCACGCAGAAACACCTAGATTGAAGATAAGCGCCTTTTGCCATTGACCGCGACGAACATAGAAGATGCACAAACTTCTTGCAATTCCGGCCGAATGGAAGGAGATATCTGCTCAAAACTTTCTGAGCTGGTGCAGACAGTGGCACCCGACATGCCTGCGTTGTCGTTTTCAGCCGGGCACTTTTTGGGCCGGCGCAGCACGCCGAAATACCTAGATTGCAGATAAGGGCTTTTTGACATTGACCGTGACCAATATTGAAGATGCACAAACGTCTTGCAATTCCGGCCGAATGGAAGGAGATATCTGCTCACAACTTTCTGTGCAGGTGCAGACAGTGGCACCCGACATGCCTGCGTTGTCGTTTTCCGCCGGGCACTCTTTGGGCCGGCGCAGCACGCAGAAACACCTAGATTGCAGATAAGGGCTTTTTGACATTGACCGTGACCAATATTGAAGATGCACAAACGTCTTGCAATTCCGGCCGAATGAAAGAAGATATCTGCTCAAAACTTTCTGTGCAGGTGCAGACAGTGGCACCCGACATGCCTGCGTTGTCGTTTTCAGCCGGGCACTCTTTGGGCCGAAGCAGCACGCAGAAACACCTAGATTGAAGATAAGCGCCTTTTTGTCATTGACCGCGACCAACATTGAAGATGCACAAACTTATTTCAATTCCGGCCGAACGGAAGGAGATATCTGCTCACAACTTTCTGTGCAGGTGCAGACAGTGGCACCCGACATGCCTGCGTTGTCGTTTTCCGCCGGGCACTCTTTGGGCCGGCGCAGCACGCAGAAACACCTATATTGAAGATAAGCGCCTTTTGCCATTGACCGCGACGAACATAGAAGATGCACAAACTTCTTGCAATTCCGGCGGAATAGAAGGAAATATCTGCTCAAAACATTCTGTGCAGGTGTAGACAGTGGAACTCGACATGCCTGCGTTGTCGTTTTCCGCCGGGCACTCTTTGGGCCGGAGCAGCACGCAGAAACACCTAGATTGAAGATAAGCGCCTTTTGCCATTGACCGCGACGAACATAGAAGATGCACAAACTTCTTGCAATTCCGGCCGAATGGAAGGAGATATCTGCTCAAAACTTTCTGAGCTGGTGCAGACAGTGGCACCCGACATGCCTGCGTTGTCGTTTTCAGCCGGGCACTCTTTGGGCCGGCGCAGCACGCAGAAACACCTAGATTCCAGATAAGGGCTTTTTGACATTGACCGTGACCAATATTGAAGATGCACAAACGTCTTGCAATTCCGGCCGAATGGAAGGAGATATCTGCTCACAACTTTCTGTGCAGGTGCAGACAGTGGCACCCGACATGCCTGCGTTGTCGTTTTCAGCCGGGCACTCTTTGGGCCGAAGCAGCACGCAGAAACACCTAGATTGAAGATAAGCGCCTTTTTGTCATTGACCGCGACCAACATTGAAGATGCACAAACTTATTTCAATTCCGGCCGAACGGAAGGAGATATCTGCTCACAACTTTCTGTGCAGGTGCAGACAGTGGCACCCGACATGCCTGCGTTGTCGTTTTCCGCCGGGCACTCTTTGGGCCGGCGCAGCACGCAGAAACACCTAGATTGAAGATAAGCGCCTTTTGCCATTGACCGCGACGAACATAGAAGATGCACAAACTTCTTGCAATTCCGGCCGAATAGAAGGAGATATCTGCTCAAAACTTTCTGTGCAAGTGTAGACAGTGGCACTCGACATGCCTGCGTTGTCGATTTCCGCCGGGCACTCTTTGGGCCGGAGCAGCACGCAGAAACACCTAGATTCCAGATAAGCGCCTTTTGCCATTGACCGCGACGAACATAGAAGATGCACAAACTTCTTGCAATTCCGGCGGAATAGAAGGAAATATCTTCTCAAAACATTCTGTGCAGGTGTAGACAGTGGAACTCGACATGCCTGCGTTGTCGTTTTCCGCCGGGCACTCTTTGGGCCGGAGCAGCACGCAGAAACACCTAGATTGAAGATAAGCGCCTTTTGCCATTGACCGCGACGAACATAGAAGATGCACAAACTTCTTGCAATTCCGGCCGAATGGAAGGAGATATCTGCTCAAAACTTTCTGAGCTGGTGCAGACAGTGGCACCCGACATGCCTGCGTTGTCGTTTTCAGCCGGGCACTCTTTGGGCCGGCGCAGCACGCAGAAACACCTAGATTCCAGATAAGGGCTTTTTGACATTGACCGTGACCAATATTGAAGATGCACAAACGTCTTGCAATTCCGGCCGAATGGAAGGAGATATCTGCTCACAACTTTCTGTGCAGGTGCAGACAGTGGCACCCGACATGCCTGCGTTGTCGTTTTCCGCCGGGCACTCTTTGGGCCGGCGCAGCACGCAGAAACACCTATATTGAAGATAAGCGCCTTTTGCCTTTGACCGCGACGAACATAGAAGATGCACAAACTTCTTGCAATTCCGGCGGAATAGAAGGAGATATCTGCTCAAAACTTTCTGTACAGGTGTAGACAGTGGAACTCGACATGCCTGCGTTGTCGTTTTCCGCCGGGCACTCTTTGAGCCGGAGCAGCACGCAGAAACACCTAGATTGAAGATAAGCGCCTTTTGCCATTGACCGCGACGAACATAGAAGATGCACAAACTTCTTGCAATTCCGGCCGAATGGAAGGAGATATCTGCTCAAAACTTTCTGTGCAGGTGCAGACAGTGGCACCCGACATGCCTGCGTTGTCGTTTTCAGCCGGGCACTCTTTGGGCCGGAGCAGCACGCAGAAACACCTAGATTGAAGATAAGCGTCTTTTTGTCATTGACCGCGACCAACATTGAAGATGCACAAACTTCTTTCAATTCCGGCCGAACGGAAGGAGATATCTGCTCACAATTTTCTGTGCAGTTGTAGACAGTGGCACCCGACATGCCTGCGTTGTCGTTTTTCGCCGGGCACTCTTTGGGCCGGCGCAGCACGCAGAAACACCTAGATTGAAGATAAGCGCCTTTTGCCATTGACCGCGACGAACATAGAAGATGCACAAACTTCTTGCAATTCCGGCCGAATGGAAGGAGATATCTGCTCAAAACTTTCTGTGCAGGTGTAGACAGTGGCACCCGACATGCCTGCGTTGTCGTTTTCCGACGAGCACTCTTTGGGCCGGAGCAGCACGCAGAAACACCTAGATTGAAGATAAGCGCCTTTTGCCATTGACCGCGACGAACATAGAAGATGCACAAACATCTTGCAATTCCGGCCGAATGGAAGGAGATATCTGCTCAAAACTTTCTGAGCTGGTGTAGACAGTGGCACCCGACATGCCTGCGTTGTCGTTTTCAGCCGGGCACTCTTTGGGCCGGCGCAGCACGCAGAAACACCTAGATTGCAGATAAGGGCTTTTTGACATTGACTGTGACCAATATGGAAGATGCACAAACGTCTTGCAATTCCGGCCGAATGGAAGGAGATATCTGCTCACAACTTTCTGTGCAGGTGCAGACAGTGGCACCCGACATGCCTGCGTTGTCGTTTTCAGCCGGGCACTCTTTGGGCCGGAGCAGCACGCAGAAACACCTAGATTGAAGATAAGCGTCTTTTGCCATTGACCGCGACGAACATAGAAGATGCACAAACTTCTTGCAATTCCGGCCGAATGGAAGGAGATATCTGCTCAAAACTTTCTGAGCTGGTGCAGACAGTGGCACCCGACATGCCTGCGTTGTCGTTTTCAGCCGGGCACTCTTTGGGCCGGCGCAGCACGCAGAAACACCTAGATTCCAGATAAGGGCTTTTTGACATTGACCGTGACCAATATTGAAGATGCACAAACGTCTTGCAATTCCGGCCGAATGGAAGGAGATATCTGCTCACAACTTTCTGTGCAGGTGCAGACAGTGGCACCCGACATGCCTGCGTTGTCGTTTTCCGCCGGGCACTCTTTGGGCCGGCGCAGCACGCAGAAACACCTATATTGAAGATATGCGCCTTTTGCCATTGACCGCGACGAACATAGAAGATGCACAAACTTCTTGCAATTCCGGCGGAATAGAAGGAGATATCTGCTCAAAACTTTCTGTGCAGGTGTAGACAGTGGCACCCGACATGCCTGCGTTGTCGTTTTCAGCCGGGCACTCTTTGGGCCGGAGCAGCACGCAGAAACACCTAGATTGAAGATAAGCGTCTTTTTGTCATTGACCGCGACCAACATTGAAGATGCACAAACTTCTTTCAATTCCGGCCGAACGGAAGGAGATATCTGCTCACAATTTTCTGTGCAGTTGTAGACAGTGGCACGCGACATGCCTGCATTGTCGTTTTTCGCCGGGCACTCTTTGGGCCGGCGCAGCACGCAGAAACACCTAGATTGAAGATAAGCGCCTTTTGCCATTGACCGCGACGAACATAGAAGATGCACAAACTTCTTGCAATTCCGGCGGAATAGAAGGAGATATCTGCTCAAAACTTTCTGTGCAGGTGTAGACAGTGGAACTCGACATGCCTGCGTTGTCGTTTTCCGCCGGGCACTCTTTGGGCCAGAGCAGCACGCAGAAACACCTAGATTGAAGATAAGCGCCTTTTGCCATTGACCGCGACGAACATAGAAGATGCACAAACTTCTTGCAATTCCGGCCGAATGGAAGGAGATATCTGCTCAAAACTTTCTGAGCTGGTGCAGACAGTGACACCCGACATGCCTGCGTTGTCGTTTTCAGCCGGGCACTCTTTGTGCCGGCGCAGCACGCAGAAACACCTAGATTGCAGATAAGGGCTTTTTGACATTGACCGTGACCAATATAGAAGATGCACAAACGTCTTGCAATTCCGGCCGAATGAAAGAAGATATCTGCTCAAAACTTTCTGTGCAGGTGCAGACAGTGGCACCCGACATGCCTGCGTTGTCGTTTTCAGCCGGGCACTCTTTGGGCCGGAGCAGCACGCAGAAACACCTAGATTGAAGATAAGCGCCTTTTGCCATTGACCGCGACGAACATAGAAGATGCACAAACCTTGCAATTCCGGCCGAATGGAAGGAGATATCTGCTCAAAACTTTCTGTGCAGGTGCAGACAGTGGCACCCGACATGCCTGCGTTGTCGTTTTCAGCCGGGCACTCTTTGGGCCGGAGCAGCACGCAGAAACACCTAGATTGAAGATAAGCGTCTTTTTGTCATTGACCGCGACCAACATTGAAGATGCACAAACTTCTTTCAATTCCGGCCGAACGGAAGGAGATATCTGCTCACAATTTTCTGTGCAGTTGTAGACAGTGGCACCCGACATGCCTGCGTTGTCGTTTTTCGCCGGGCACTCTTTGGGCCGGCGCAGCACGCAGAAACACCTAGATTGAAGATAAGCGCCTTTTGCCATTGACCGCGACGAACATAGAAGATGCACAAACTTCTTGCAATTCCGGCCGAATGGAAGGAGATATCTGCTCAAAACTTTCTGTGCAGGTGTAGACAGTGGCACCCGACATGCCTGCGTTGTCGTTTTCCGACGAGCACTCTTTGGGCCGGAGCAGCACGCAGAAACACCTAGATTGAAGATAAGCGCCTTTTGCCATTGACCGCGACGAACATAGAAGATGCACAAACATCTTGCAATTCCGGCCGAATGGAAGGAGATATCTGCTCAAAACTTTCTGAGCTGGTGTAGACAGTGGCACCCGACATGCCTGCGTTGTCGTTTTCAGCCGGGCACTCTTTGGGCCGGCGCAGCACGCAGAAACACCTAGATTGCAGATAAGGGCTTTTTGACATTGACTGTGACCAATATGGAAGATGCACAAACGTCTTGCAATTCCGGCCGAATGGAAGGAGATATCTGCTCACAACTTTCTGTGCAGGTGCAGACAGTGGCACCCGACATGCCTGCGTTGTCGTTTTCAGCCGGGCACTCTTTGGGCCGGAGCAGCACGCAGAAACACCTAGATTGAAGATAAGCGTCTTTTGCCATTGACCGCGACGAACATAGAAGATGCACAAACTTCTTGCAATTCCGGCCGAATGGAAGGAGATATCTGCTCAAAACTTTCTGAGCTGGTGCAGACAGTGGCACCCGACATGCCTGCGTTGTCGTTTTCAGCCGGGCACTCTTTGGGCCGGCGCAGCACGCAGAAACACCTAGATTCCAGATAAGGGCTTTTTGACATTGACCGTGACCAATATTGAAGATGCACAAACGTCTTGCAATTCCGGCCGAATGGAAGGAGATATCTGCTCACAACTTTCTGTGCAGGTGCAGACAGTGGCACCCGACATGCCTGCGTTGTCGTTTTCCGCCGGGCACTCTTTGGGCCGGCGCAGCACGCAGAAACACCTATATTGAAGATAAGCGCCTTTTGCCATTGACCGCGACGAACATAGAAGATGCACAAACTTCTTGCAATTCCGGCGGAATAGAAGGAGATATCTGCTCAAAACTTTCTGTGCAGGTGTAGACAGTGGAACTCGACATGCCTGCGTTGTCGTTTTCCGCCGGGCACTCTTTGGGCCGGAGCAGCACGCAGAAACACCTAGATTGAAGATAAGCGCCTTTTGCCATTGACCGCGACGAACATAGAAGATGCACAAACTTCTTGCAATTCCGGCCGAATGGAAGGAGATATCTGCTCAAAACTTTCTGAGCTGGTGCAGACAGTGGCACCCGACATGCCTGCGTTGTCGTTTTCAGCCGGGCACTCTTTGGGCCGGCGCAGCACGCAGAAACACCTAGATTGCAGATAAGGGCTTTTTGACATTGACTGTAACCAATATGGAAGATGCACAAACGTCTTGCAATTCCGGCCGAATGGAAGGAGATATCTGCTCACAACTTTCTGTGCAGGTGCAGACAGTGGCACCCGACATGCCTGCGTTGTCGTTTTCCGCCGGGCACTCTTTGGGCCGGCGCAGCACGCAGAAACACCTACAATGAAGATAAGCGCCTTTTGCCATTGACCGCGACGAACATAGAAGATGCACAAACTTCTTGCAATTCCGGCCGAATGGAAGGAGATATCTGCTCAAAACTTTCTGTGCAGGTGTAGACAGTGGCACCCAACATGCCTGCGTTGTCGTTTTCCGCCGAGCACTCTTTGGGCCGGAGCAGCACGCAGAAACACCTAGATTGAAGATAAGCGCCTTTTGCCATTGACCGCGACGAACATAGAAGATGCACAAACTTCTTGCAATTCCGGCCGAATGGAAGGAGATATCTGCTCAAAACTTTCTGTGCAGGTGCAGACAGTGGCACCCGACATGCCTGCGTTGTCGTTTTCAGCCGGGCACTCTTTGGGCCGGAGCAGCACGCAGAAACACCTAGATTGAAGATAAGCGTCTTTTTGTCATTGACCGCGACCAACATTGAAGATGCACAAACTTCTTTCAATTCCGGCCGAACGGAAGGAGATATCTGCTCACAGTTTTCTGTGCAGGTGCAGACAGTGGCACCCGACATGCCTGCGTTGTCGTTTTCCGCCGGGCACTCTTTGGGCCGGCGCAGCACGCAGAAACACCTAGATTGAAGATAAGCGCCTTTTGCCATTGACCGCGACGAACATAGAAGATGCACAAACTTCTTGCAATTCCGGCGGAATAGAAGGAGATATCTGCTCAAAACTTTCTGAGCTGGTGCAGACAGTGACACCCGACATGCCTGCGTTGTCGTTTTCAGCCGGGCACTCTTTGGGCCGGCGCAGCACGCAGAAACACCTAGATTCCAGATAAGGGCTTTTTGACATTGACCGTGACCAATATTGAAGATGCACAAACGTCTTGCAATTCCGGCCGAATGGAAGGAGATATCTGCTCACAACTTTCTGTGCAGGTGCAGACAGTGGCACCCGACATGCCTGCGCTGTCGTTTTCCGCCGGGCACTCTTTGGGCCGGCGCAGCACGCAGAAACACCTACATTGAAGATAAGCGCCTTTTGCCATTGACCGCGACGAACATAGAAGATGCACAAACTTCTTGCAATTCCGGCCGAATGGAAGGAGATATCTGCTCAAAACTTTCTGAGCTGGTGCAGACAGTGGCACCCGACATGCCTGCGTTGTTGTTTTCAGCCGGGCACTCTTTGGGCCGGCGCAGCACGCAGAAACACCTAGATTGAAGATAAGCGCCTTTTGCCATTGACCGCGACGAACATAGAAGATGCACAAACTTCTTGCAATTCCGGCCGAATGGAAGGAGATATCTGCTCAAAACTTTCTGTGCAGGTGCAGACAGTGGCACCCGACATGCCTGCGTTGTCGTTTTCAGCCGGGCACTCTTTGGGCCGGAGCAGCACGCAGAAACACCTAGATTGAAGATAAGCGTCTTTTTTTCATTGACCGCGACCAACATTGAAGATGCACAAACTTCTTTCAATTCCGGCCGAACGGAAGGAGATATCTGCTCACAATTTTCTGTGCAGTTGTAGACAGTGGCACCCGACATGCCTGCGTTGTCGTTTTTCGCCGGGCACTCTTTGGGCCGGCGCAGCACGCAGAAACACCTAGATTGAAGATAAGCGCCTTTTGCCATTGACCGCGACGAACATAGAAGATGCACAAACTTCTTGCAATTCCGGCGGAATAGAAGGAGATATCTGCTCAAAACTTTCTGAGCTGGTGCAGACAGTGACACCCGACATGCCTGCGTTGTCGTTTTCAGCCGGGCACTCTTTGGGCCGGCGCAGCACGCAGAAACACCTAGATTGCAGATAAGGGCTTTTTGACATTGACCGTGACCAATATGGAAGATGCACAAACGTCTTGCAATTCCGGCCGAATGAAAGGAGATATCTGCTCAAAACTTTCTGAGCTGGTGCAGACAGTGACACCCGACATGCCTGCGTTGTCGTTTTCAGCCGTGCACTCTTTGGGCCGGAGCAGCACGCAGAAACACCTAAATTGCAGATAAGGGCTTTTTGACATTGACCGTGACCAATATGGAAGATGCACAAACGTCTTGCAATTCCGGCCGAATGAAAGAAGATATCTGCTCAAAACTTTCTGTGCAGGTGCAGACAGTGGCACCCGACATGCCTGCGTTGTCGTTTTCAGCCGGGCACTCTTTGGGCCGGAGCAGCACGCAGAAACACCTAGATTGAAGATAAGCGCCTTTTTGTCATTGACCGCGACCAACATTGAAGATGCACAAACTTATTTCAATTCCGGCCGAACGGAAGGAGATATCTTCTCACAACTTTCTGTGCAGGTGCAGACAGTGGCACCCGACATGCCTGCGTTGTCGTTTTCCGCCGGGCACTCTTTGGGCCGGCGCAGCACGCAGAAACACCTAGATTGAAGATAAGCGCCTTTTGCCATTGACCGCGACGAACATAGAAGATGCACAAACTTCTTGCAATTCCGGCCGAATAGAAGGCGATATCTGCTCAAATCTTTCTGTGCAAGTGTAGTCAGTGGCACTCGACATGCCTGCGTTGTCGTTTTCCGCCGGGCACTCTTTGGGCCGGAGCAGCACGCAGAAACACCTAGATTGAAGATAAGCGCCTTTTGCCATTGACCGCGACGAACATAGAAGATGCACAAACTTCTTGCAATTCCGGCCGAATGGAAGGAGATATCTGCTCAAAACTTTCTGAGCTGGTGCAGACAGTGGCACCCGACATGCCTGCGTTGTCGTTTTCCGCCGGGCACTCTTTGGGCCGGCGCAGCACGCAGAAACACCTAGATTGCAGATAAGGGCTTTTTGACATTGACCGTGACCAATATTGAAGATGCACAAACGTCTTGCAATTCCGGCCGAATGAAAGAAGATATCTGCTCAAAACTTTCTGTGCAGGTGCAGACAGTGGCACCCGACATGCCTGCGTTGTCGTTTTCAGCCGGGCACTCTTTGGGCCGAAGCAGCACGCCGAAACACCTAGATTGCAGATAAGGGCTTTTTGACATTGACCGTGACCAATATTGAAGATGCACAAACGTCTTGCAATTCCGGCCGAATGGAAGGAGATATCTGCTCACAACTTTCTGTGCAGGTGCAGACAGTGGCACCCGACATGCCTGCGTTGTCGTTTTCCGCCGGGCACTCTTTGGGCCGGAGCAGCACGCTGAAACACCTAGATTGAAGATAAGCGCCTTTTTGTCATTGACCGCGACCAACATTGAAGATGCACAAACTTATTTCAATTCCGGACGAACGGAAGGAGATATCTGCTCACAACTTTCTGTGCAGGTGCAGACAGTGGCACCCGACATGCCTGCGTTGTCGTTTTCCGCCGGGCACTCTTTGGGCCGGCGCAGCACGCAGAAACACCTAGATTGAAGATAAGCGCCTTTTGCCATTGACCGCGACGAACATAGAAGATGCACAAACTTCTTGCAATTCCGGCGGAATAGAAGGAGATATCTGCTCAAAACTTTCTGAGCTGGTGCAGACAGTGACACCCGACATGCCTGCGTTGTCGTTTTCAGCCGGGCACTCTTTGGGCCGGCGCAGCACGCAGAAACACCTAGATTGCAGATAAGGGCTTTTTGACATTGACCGTGACCAATATGGAAGATGCACAAACGTCTTGCAATTCCGGCCGAATGAAAGAAGATATCTGCTCAAAACTTTCTGTGCAGGTGCAGACAGTCGCACCCGACATGCCTGCGTTGTCGTTTTCAGCCGGGCACTCTTTGGGCCGGAGCAGCACGCAGAAACACCTGGATTGAAGATAAGCGCCTTTTTGTTATTGACCGCGACCAACATTGAAGATGCACAAACTTATTTCAATTCCGGCCGAACGGAAGGAGATATCTTCTCACAACTTTCTGTGCAGGTGCAGACAGTGGCACCCGACATGCCTGCGTTGTCGTTTTCCGCCGGGCACTCTTTGGGCCGGCGCAGCACGCAGAAACACCTAGATTGAAGATAAGCGCCTTTTGCCATTGACCGCGACGAACATAGAAGATGCACAAACTTCTTGCAATTCCGGCCGAATAGAAGGAGATATCTGCTCAAATCTTTCTGTGCAAGTGTAGACAGTGGCACTCGACATGCCTGCGTTGTCGTTTTCCGCCGGGCACTCTTTGGGCCGGAGCAGCACGCAGAAACACCTAGATTGAAGATAAGCGCCTTTTGCCATTGACCGCGACGAACATAGAAGATGCACAAACTTCTTGCAATTCCGGCCGAATGGAAGGAGATATCTGCTCAAAACTTTCTGAGCTGGTGCAGACAGTGGCACCCGACATGCCTGCGTTGTCGTTTTCAGCCGGGCACTCTTTGGGCCGGCGCAGCACGCCGAAACACCTAGATTGCAGATAAGGGCTTTTTGACATTGACCGTGACCAATATTGAAGATGCACAAACGTCTTGCAATTCCGGCCGAATGGAAGGAGATGTCTGCTCACAACTTTCTGTGCAGGTGCAGACAGTGGCACCCGACATGCCTGCGTTGTCGTTTTCCGCCGGGCACTCTTTGGGCCGGAGCAGCACGCTGAAACACCTAGATTGAAGATAAGCGCCTTTTTGTCATTGACCGCGACCAACATTGAAGATGCACAAACTTATTTCAATTCCGGACGAACGGAAGGAGATATCTGCTCACAACTTTCTGTGCAGGTGCAGACAGTGGCACCCGACATGCCTGCGTTGTCGTTTTCCG
Organism: Hyla sarda; assembly: GCF_029499605.1. Classification (NCBI taxonomy): domain Eukaryota; kingdom Metazoa; phylum Chordata; class Amphibia; order Anura; family Hylidae; genus Hyla; species Hyla sarda. The sequence continues at coordinate 48,800 of NW_026607927.1, read as the reverse complement.
CCGGGCACTCTTTGGGCCGGAGCAGCACGCAGAAACACCTAGATTCCAGATAAGGGCTTTTTGACATTGACCGTGACCAATATTGAAGATGCACAAACGTCTTGCAATTCCGGCCGAATGGAAGGAGATATCTGCTCACATCTTTCTGTGCAGGTGCAGACAGTGGCACCTGACATGCCTGCGTTGTCGTTTTCCGCCGGGCACTCTTTGGGCCGGCGCAGCACGCAGAAACACCTAGATTGAAGATAAGCGCCTTTTGCCATTGACCGCGACGAACATAGAAGATGCACAAACTTCTTGCAATTCCGGCCGAATGGAAGGAGATATCTGCTCAAAACTTTCTGTGCAGGTGTAGACAGTGGCACCCAACATGCCTGCGTTGTCGTTTTCCGCCGAGCACTCTTTGGGCCGGAGCAGCACGCAGAAACACCTAGATTGAAGATAAGCGCCTTTTGCCATTGACCGCGACGAACATAGAAGATGCACAAACTTCTTGCAATTCCGGCCGAATGGAAGGAGATATCTGCTCAAAACTTTCTGTGCAGGTGCAGACAGTGGCACCCGACATGCCTGCGTTGTCGTTTTCAGCCGGGCACTCTTTGGGCCGGAGCAGCACGCAGAAACACCTAGATTGAAGATAAGCGTCTTTTTGTCATTGACCGCGACCAACATTGAAGATGCACAAACTTCTTTCAATTCCGGCCGAACGGAAGGAGATATCTGCTCACAGTTTTCTGTGCAGGTGCAGACAGTGGCACCCGACATGCCTGCGTTGTCGTTTTCCGCCGGGCACTCTTTGGGCCGGCGCAGCACGCAGAAACACCTAGATTGAAGATAAGCGCCTTTTGCCATTGACCGCGACGAACATAGAAGATGCACAAACTTCTTGCAATTCCGGCGGAATAGAAGGAGATATCTGCTCAAAACTTTCTGAGCTGGTGCAGACAGTGACACCCGACATGCCTGCGTTGTCGTTTTCAGCCGGGCACTCTTTGGGCCGGCGCAGCACGCAGAAACACCTAGATTCCAGATAAGGGCTTTTTGACATTGACCGTGACCAATATTGAAGATGCACAAACGTCTTGCAATTCCGGCCGAATGGAAGGAGATATCTGCTCACAACTTTCTGTGCAGGTGCAGACAGTGGCACCCGACATGCCTGCGCTGTCGTTTTCCGCCGGGCACTCTTTGGGCCGGCGCAGCACGCAGAAACACCTACATTGAAGATAAGCGCCTTTTGCCATTGACCGCGACGAACATAGAAGATGCACAAACTTCTTGCAATTCCGGCCGAATGGAAGGAGATATCTGCTCAAAACTTTCTGAGCTGGTGCAGACAGTGGCACCCGACATGCCTGCGTTGTTGTTTTCAGCCGGGCACTCTTTGGGCCGGCGCAGCACGCAGAAACACCTAGATTGAAGATAAGCGCCTTTTGCCATTGACCGCGACGAACATAGAAGATGCACAAACTTCTTGCAATTCCGGCCGAATGGAAGGAGATATCTGCTCAAAACTTTCTGTGCAGGTGCAGACAGTGGCACCCGACATGCCTGCGTTGTCGTTTTCAGCCGGGCACTCTTTGGGCCGGAGCAGCACGCAGAAACACCTAGATTGAAGATAAGCGTCTTTTTTTCATTGACCGCGACCAACATTGAAGATGCACAAACTTCTTTCAATTCCGGCCGAACGGAAGGAGATATCTGCTCACAATTTTCTGTGCAGTTGTAGACAGTGGCACCCGACATGCCTGCGTTGTCGTTTTTCGCCGGGCACTCTTTGGGCCGGCGCAGCACGCAGAAACACCTAGATTGAAGATAAGCGCCTTTTGCCATTGACCGCGACGAACATAGAAGATGCACAAACTTCTTGCAATTCCGGCGGAATAGAAGGAGATATCTGCTCAAAACTTTCTGAGCTGGTGCAGACAGTGACACCCGACATGCCTGCGTTGTCGTTTTCAGCCGGGCACTCTTTGGGCCGGCGCAGCACGCAGAAACACCTAGATTGCAGATAAGGGCTTTTTGACATTGACCGTGACCAATATGGAAGATGCACAAACGTCTTGCAATTCCGGCCGAATGAAAGGAGATATCTGCTCAAAACTTTCTGAGCTGGTGCAGACAGTGACACCCGACATGCCTGCGTTGTCGTTTTCAGCCGTGCACTCTTTGGGCCGGAGCAGCACGCAGAAACACCTAGATTGCAGATAAGGGCTTTTTGACATTGACCGTGACCAATATGGAAGATGCACAAACGTCTTGCAATTCCGGCCGAATGAAAGAAGATATCTGCTCAAAACTTTCTGTGCAGGTGCAGACAGTGGCACCCGACATGCCTGCGTTGTCGTTTTCAGCCGGGCACTCTTTGGGCCGGAGCAGCACGCAGAAACACCTAGATTGAAGATAAGCGCCTTTTTGTCATTGACCGCGACCAACATTGAAGATGCACAAACTTATTTCAATTCCGGCCGAACGGAAGGAGATATCTTCTCACAACTTTCTGTGCAGGTGCAGACAGTGGCACCCGACATGCCTGCGTTGTCGTTTTCCGCCGGGCACTCTTTGGGCCGGCGCAGCACGCAGAAACACCTAGATTGAAGATAAGCGCCTTTTGCCATTGACCGCGACGAACATAGAAGATGCACAAACTTCTTGCAATTCCGGCCGAATAGAAGGAGATATCTGCTCAAATCTTTCTGTGCAAGTGTAGTCAGTGGCACTCGACATGCCTGCGTTGTCGTTTTCCGCCGGGCACTCTTTGGGCCGGAGCAGCACGCAGAAACACCTAGATTGAAGATAAGCGCCTTTTGCCATTGACCGCGACGAACATAGAAGATGCACAAACTTCTTGCAATTCCGGCCGAATGGAAGGAGATATCTGCTCAAAACTTTCTGAGCTGGTGCAGACAGTGGCACCCGACATGCCTGCGTTGTCGTTTTCCGCCGGGCACTCTTTGGGCCGGCGCAGCACGCAGAAACACCTAGATTGCAGATAAGGGCTTTTTGACATTGACCGTGACCAATATTGAAGATGCACAAACGTCTTGCAATTCCGGCCGAATGAAAGAAGATATCTGCTCAAAACTTTCTGTGCAGGTGCAGACAGTGGCACCCGACATGCCTGCGTTGTCGTTTTCAGCCGGGCACTCTTTGGGCCGAAGCAGCACGCAGAAACACCTAGATTGAAGATAAGCGCCTTTTTGTCATTGACCGCGACCAACATTGAAGATGCACAAACTTATTTCAATTCCGGCCGAACGGAAAGAGATATCTGCTCACAACTTTCTGTGCTGGTGCAGACAGTGGCACCCGACATGCCTGCGTTGTCGTTTTCCGCCGGGCACTCTTTGGGCCGGCGCAGCACGCAGAAACACCTAGATTGAAGATAAGCGCCTTTTGCCATTGACCGCGACGAACATAGAACATGCACAAACTTCTTGCAATTCCGGCCGAATAGAAGGAGATATCTGCTCAAAACTTTCTGTGCAAGTGTAGACAGTGGCACTCGACATGCCTGCGTTGTCGTTTTCCGCCGGGCACTCTTTGGGCCGGAGCAGCACGCAGAAACACCTAGATTCCAGATAAGGGCTTTTTGACATTGACCGTGACCAATATTGAAGATGCACAAACGTCTTGCAATTCCGGCCGAATGGAAGGAGATATCTGCTCACATCTTTCTGTGCAGGTGCAGACAGTGGCACCTGACATGCCTGCGTTGTCGTTTTCCGCCGGGCACTCTTTGGGCCGGCGCAGCACGCAGAAACACCTATATTGAAGATAAGCGCCTTTTGCCATTGACCGCGACGAACATAGAAGATGCACAAACTTCTTGCAATTCCGGCGGAATAGAAGGAAATATCTGCTCAAACCTTTCTGTGCAGGTGTAGACAGTGGAACTCGACATGCCTGCATTGTCGTTTTCCGCCGGGCACTCTTTGGGCCGGAGCAGCACGCAGAAACACCTAGATTGAAGATAAGCGCCTTTTGCCATTGACCGCGACGAACATAGAAGATGCACAAACTTCTTGCAATTCCGGCCGAATGGAAGGAGATATCTGCTCAAAACTTTCTGAGCTGGTGCAGACAGTGGCACCCGACATGCCTGCGTTGTCGTTTTCAGCCGGGCACTCTTTGGGCCGGCGCAGCACGCAGAAACACCTAGATTCCAGATAAGGGCTTTTTGACATTGACCGTGACCAATATTGAAGATGCACAAACGTCTTGCAATTCCGGCCGAATGGAAGGAGATATCTGCTCACAACTTTCTGTGCAGGTGCAGACAGTGGCACCCGACATGCCTGCGTTGTCGTTTTCCGCCGGGCACTCTTTGGGCCGGCGCAGCACGCAGAAACACCTATATTGAAGATAAGCGCCTTTTGCCATTGACCGCGACGAACATAGAAGATGCACAAACTTCTTGCAATTCCGGCGGAATAGAAGGAGATATCTGCTAAAAACTTTCTGTGCAGGTGTAGACAGTGGAACTCGACATGCCTGCGTTGTCGTTTTCCGCCGTGCACTCTTTGAGCCGGAGCAGCACGCAGAAACACCTAGATTGAAGATAAGCGCCTTTTGCCATTGACCGCGACGAACATAGAAGATGCACAAACTTCTTGCAATTCCGGCCGAATGGAAGGAGATATCTGCTCAAAACTTTCTGTGCAGGTGCAGACAGTGGCACCCGACATGCCTGCGTTGTCGTTTTCAGCCGGGCACTCTTTGGGCCGGAGCAGCACGCAGAAACACCTAGATTGAAGATAAGCGTCTTTTTGTCATTGACCGCGACCAACATTGAAGATGCACAAACTTCTTTCAATTCCGGCCGAACGGAAGGAGATATCTGCTCACAATTTTCTGTGCAGTTGTAGACAGTGGCACCCGACATGCCTGCGTTGTCGTTTTTCGCCGGGCACTCTTTGGGCCGGCGCAGCACGCAGAAACACCTAGATTGAAGATAAGCGCCTTTTGCCATTGACCGCAACGAACATAGAAGATGTACAAACTTCTTGCAATTCCGGCCGAATGGAAGGAGATATCTGCTCAAAACTTTCTGAGCTGGTGCAGACAGTGGCACCCGACATGCCTGCGTTGTCGTTTTCAGCCGGGCACTCTTTGGGCCGGCGCAGCACGCAGAAACACCTAGATTGCAGATAAGGGCTTTTTGACATTGACTGTGACCAATATGGAAGATGCACAAACGTCTTGCAATTCCGGCCGAATGGAAGGAGATATCTGCTCACAACTTTCTGTGCAGGTGCAGACAGTGGCACCCGACATGCCTGCGTTGTCGTTTTCCGCCGGGCACTCTTTGGGCCGGCGCAGCACGCAGAAACACCTACATTGAAGATAAGCGCCTTTTGCCATTGACCGCGACGAACATAGAAGATGCACAAACTTCTTGCAATTCCGGCCGAATGGAAGGAGATATCTGCTCAAAACTTTCTGAGCTGGTGCAGACAGTGGCACCCGACATGCCTGCGTTGTTGTTTTCAGCCGGGCACTCTTTGGGCCGGCGCAGCACGCAGAAACACCTAGATTGAAGATAAGCGCCTTTTGCCATTGACCGCGACGAACATAGAAGATTCACAAACTTCTTGCAATTCCGGCCGAATAGAAGGAGATATCTGCTCAAAACTTTCTGTGCAGGTGTAGACAGTGGCACTCGACATGCCTGCGTTGTCGTTTTCCGCCAGGCACTCTTTGGGCCGGAGCAGTACGCAAAAACACCTAGATTGAAGATAAGCGCCTTTTGCCATTCACCGCAACGAACATAGAAGATGTACAAACTTCTTGCAATTCCGGCCGAATGGAAGGAGATATCTGCTCAAAACTTTCTGAGCTGGTGCAGACAGTGGCACCCGACATGCCTGCGTTGTCGTTTTCAGCCGGGCACTCTTTGGGCCGGCGCAGCACGCAGAAACACCTAGATTGCAGATAAGGGCTTTTTGACATTGACTGTAACCAAAATGGAAGATGCACAAACGTCTTGCAATTCCGGCCGAATGGAAGGAGATATCTGCTCACAACTTTCTGTGCAGGTGCAGACAGTGGCACCCGACATGCCTGCGTTGTCGTTTTCCGCCGGGCACTCTTTGGGCCGGCGCAGCACGCAGAAACACCTACATTGAAGATAAGCGCCTTTTGCCATTGACCGCGACGAACATAGAAGATGCACAAACTTCTTGCAATTCCGGCCGAATGGAAGGAGATATCTGCTCAAAACTTTCTGTGCAGGTGTAGACAGTGGCACCCAACATGCCTGCGTTGTCGTTTTCCGCCGAGCACTCTTTGGGCCGGAGCAGCACGCAGAAACACCTAGATTGAAGATAAGCGCCTTTTGCCATTGACCGCGACGAACATAGAAGATGCACAAACTTCTTGCAATTCCGGCCGAATGGAAGGAGATATCTGCTCAAAACTTTCTGTGCAGGTGCAGACAGTGGCACCCGACATGCCTGCGTTGTCGTTTTCAGCCGGGCACTCTTTGGGCCGGAGCAGCACGCAGAAACACCTAGATTGAAGATAAGCGTCTTTTTGTCATTGACCGCGACCAACATTGAAGATGCACAAACTTCTTTCAATTCCGGCCGAACGGAAGGAGATATCTGCTCACAATTTTCTGTGCAGGTGCAGACAGTGGCACCCGACATGCCTGCGTTGTCGTTTTCCGCCGGGCACTCTTTGGGCCGGCGCAGCACGCAGAAACACCTAGATTGAAGATAAGCGCCTTTTGCCATTGACCGCGACGAACATAGAAGATGCACAAACTTCTTGCAATTCCGGCGGAATAGAAGGAGATATCTGCTCAAAACTTTCTGAGCTGGTGCAGACAGTGACACCCGACATGCCTGCGTTGTCGTTTTCAGCCGGGCACTCTTTGGGCCGGCGCAGCACGCAGAAACACCTAGATTGCAGATAAGGGCTTTTTGACATTGACCGTGACCAATATGGAAGATGCACAAACGTCTTGCAATTCCGGCCGAATGAAAGAAGATATCTGCTCAAAACTTTCTGTGCAGGTGCAGACAGTCGCACCCGACATGCCTGCGTTGTCGTTTTCAGCCGGGCACTCTTTGGGCCGGAGCAGCACGCAGAAACACCTGGATTGAAGATAAGCGCCTTTTTGTTATTGACCGCGACCAACATTGAAGATGCACAAACTTATTTCAATTCCGGCCGAACGGAAGTAGATATCTTCTCACAACTTTCTGTGCAGGTGCAGACAGTGGCACCCGACATGCCTGCGTTGTCGTTTTCCGCCGGGCACTCTTTGGGCCGGCGCAGCACGCAGAAACACCTAGATTGAAGATAAGCGCCTTTTGCCATTGACCGCGACGAACATAGAAGATGCACAAACTTCTTGCAATTCCGGCCGAATAGAAGGAGATATCTGCTCAAATCTTTCTGTGCAAGTGTAGACAGTGGCACTCGACATGCCTGCGTTGTCGTTTTCCGCCGGGCACTCTTTGGGCCGGAGCAGCACGCAGAAACACCTAGATTGAAGATAAGCGCCTTTTGCCATTGACCGCGACGAACATAGAAGATGCACAAACTTCTTGCAATTCCGGCCGAATGGAAGGAGATATCTGCTCAAAACTTTCTGTGCAGGTGCAGACAGTGGCACCCGACATGCCTGCGTTGTCGTTTTCAGCCGGGCACTCTTTGGGCCGGCGCAGCACGCCGAAACACCTAGATTGCAGATAAGGGCTTTTTGACATTGACCGTGACCAATATTGAAGATGCACAAACGTCTTGCAATTCCGGCCGAATGGAAGGAGATGTCTGCTCACAACTTTCTGTGCAGGTGCAGACAGTGGCACCCGACATGCCTGCGTTGTCGTTTTCCGCCGGGCACTCTTTGGGCCGGAGCAGCACGCTGAAACACCTAGATTGAAGATAAGCGCCTTTTTGTCATTGACCGCGACCAACATTGAAGATGCACAAACTTATTTCAATTCCGGACGAACGGAAGGAGATATCTGCTCACAACTTTCTGTGCAGGTGCAGACAGTGGCACCCGACATGCCTGCGTTGTCGTTTTCCGCCGGGCACTCTTTGGGCCGGCGCAGCACGCAGAAACACCTAGATTGAAGATAAGCGCCTTTTGCCATTGACCGCGACGAACATAGAAGATGCACAAACTTCTTGCAATTCCGGCCGAATAGAAGGAGATATCTGCTCAAAACTTTCTGTGCAGGTGTAGACAGTGGCACTCGACATGCCTGCGTTGTCGTTTTCCGCCGGGCACTCTTTGGGCCGGAGCAGCACGCAGAAACACCTAGATTGAAGATAAGCGCCTTTTGCCATTGACCGCGACGAACATAGAAGATGCACAAACTTCTTGCAATTCCGGCCGAATGGAAGGAGATATCTGCTCAAAACTTTCTGAGCTGGTGCAGACAGTGGCACCCGACATGCCTGCGTTGTCGTTTTCAGCCGGGCACTTTTTGGGCCGGCGCAGCACGCCGAAATACCTAGATTGCAGATAAGGGCTTTTTGACATTGACCGTGACCAATATTGAAGATGCACAAACGTCTTGCAATTCCGGCCGAATGGAAGGAGATATCTGCTCACAACTTTCTGTGCAGGTGCAGACAGTGGCACCCGACATGCCTGCGTTGTCGTTTTCCGCCGGGCACTCTTTGGGCCGGCGCAGCACGCAGAAACACCTAGATTGCAGATAAGGGCTTTTTGACATTGACCGTGACCAATATTGAAGATGCACAAACGTCTTGCAATTCCGGCCGAATGAAAGAAGATATCTGCTCAAAACTTTCTGTGCAGGTGCAGACAGTGGCACCCGACATGCCTGCGTTGTCGTTTTCAGCCGGGCACTCTTTGGGCCGAAGCAGCACGCAGAAACACCTAGATTGAAGATAAGCGCCTTTTTGTCATTGACCGCGACCAACATTGAAGATGCACAAACTTATTTCAATTCCGGCCGAACGGAAGGAGATATCTGCTCACAACTTTCTGTGCAGGTGCAGACAGTGGCACCCGACATGCCTGCGTTGTCGTTTTCCGCCGGGCACTCTTTGGGCCGGCGCAGCACGCAGAAACACCTATATTGAAGATAAGCGCCTTTTGCCATTGACCGCGACGAACATAGAAGATGCACAAACTTCTTGCAATTCCGGCGGAATAGAAGGAAATATCTGCTCAAAACATTCTGTGCAGGTGTAGACAGTGGAACTCGACATGCCTGCGTTGTCGTTTTCCGCCGGGCACTCTTTGGGCCGGAGCAGCACGCAGAAACACCTAGATTGAAGATAAGCGCCTTTTGCCATTGACCGCGACGAACATAGAAGATGCACAAACTTCTTGCAATTCCGGCCGAATGGAAGGAGATATCTGCTCAAAACTTTCTGAGCTGGTGCAGACAGTGGCACCCGACATGCCTGCGTTGTCGTTTTCAGCCGGGCACTCTTTGGGCCGGCGCAGCACGCAGAAACACCTAGATTCCAGATAAGGGCTTTTTGACATTGACCGTGACCAATATTGAAGATGCACAAACGTCTTGCAATTCCGGCCGAATGGAAGGAGATATCTGCTCACAACTTTCTGTGCAGGTGCAGACAGTGGCACCCGACATGCCTGCGTTGTCGTTTTCAGCCGGGCACTCTTTGGGCCGAAGCAGCACGCAGAAACACCTAGATTGAAGATAAGCGCCTTTTTGTCATTGACCGCGACCAACATTGAAGATGCACAAACTTATTTCAATTCCGGCCGAACGGAAGGAGATATCTGCTCACAACTTTCTGTGCAGGTGCAGACAGTGGCACCCGACATGCCTGCGTTGTCGTTTTCCGCCGGGCACTCTTTGGGCCGGCGCAGCACGCAGAAACACCTAGATTGAAGATAAGCGCCTTTTGCCATTGACCGCGACGAACATAGAAGATGCACAAACTTCTTGCAATTCCGGCCGAATAGAAGGAGATATCTGCTCAAAACTTTCTGTGCAAGTGTAGACAGTGGCACTCGACATGCCTGCGTTGTCGATTTCCGCCGGGCACTCTTTGGGCCGGAGCAGCACGCAGAAACACCTAGATTCCAGATAAGGGCTTTTTGACATTGACCGTGACCAATATTGAAGATGCACAAACGTCTTGCAATTCCGGCCGAATGGAAGGAGATATCTGCTCACAACTTTCTGTGCAGGTGCAGACAGTGGCACCTGACATGCCTGCGTTGTCGTTTTCCGCCGGGCACTCTTTGGGCCGGCGCAGCACGCAGAAACACCTATATTGAAGATAAGCGCCTTTTGCCATTGACCGCGACGAACATAGAAGATGCACAAACTTCTTGCAATTCCGGCGGAATAGAAGGAAATATCTTCTCAAAACATTCTGTGCAGGTGTAGACAGTGGAACTCGACATGCCTGCGTTGTCGTTTTCCGCCGGGCACTCTTTGGGCCGGAGCAGCACGCAGAAACACCTAGATTGAAGATAAGCGCCTTTTGCCATTGACCGCGACGAACATAGAAGATGCACAAACTTCTTGCAATTCCGGCCGAATGGAAGGAGATATCTGCTCAAAACTTTCTGAGCTGGTGCAGACAGTGGCACCCGACATGCCTGCGTTGTCGTTTTCAGCCGGGCACTCTTTGGGCCGGCGCAGCACGCAGAAACACCTAGATTCCAGATAAGGGCTTTTTGACATTGACCGTGACCAATATTGAAGATGCACAAACGTCTTGCAATTCCGGCCGAATGGAAGGAGATATCTGCTCACAACTTTCTGTGCAGGTGCAGACAGTGGCACCCGACATGCCTGCGTTGTCGTTTTCCGCCGGGCACTCTTTGGGCCGGCGCAGCACGCAGAAACACCTATATTGAAGATAAGCGCCTTTTGCCTTTGACCGCGACGAACATAGAAGATGCACAAACTTCTTGCAATTCCGGCGGAATAGAAGGAGATATCTGCTCAAAACTTTCTGTGCAGGTGTAGACAGTGGAACTCGACATGCCTGCGTTGTCGTTTTCCGCCGGGCACTCTTTGAGCCGGAGCAGCACGCAGAAACACCTAGATTGAAGATAAGCGCCTTTTGCCATTGACCGCGACGAACATAGAAGATGCACAAACTTCTTGCAATTCCGGCCGAATGGAAGGAGATATCTGCTCAAAACTTTCTGTGCAGGTGCAGACAGTGGCACCCGACATGCCTGCGTTGTCGTTTTCAGCCGGGCACTCTTTGGGCCGGAGCAGCACGCAGAAACACCTAGATTGAAGATAAGCGTCTTTTTGTCATTGACCGCGACCAACATTGAAGATGCACAAACTTCTTTCAATTCCGGCCGAACGGAAGGAGATATCTGCTCACAATTTTCTGTGCAGTTGTAGACAGTGGCACCCGACATGCCTGCGTTGTCGTTTTTCGCCGGGCACTCTTTGGGCCGGCGCAGCACGCAGAAACACCTAGATTGAAGATAAGCGCCTTTTGCCATTGACCGCGACGAACATAGAAGATGCACAAACTTCTTGCAATTCCGGCCGAATGGAAGGAGATATCTGCTCAAAACTTTCTGTGCAGGTGTAGACAGTGGCACCCGACATGCCTGCGTTGTCGTTTTCCGACGAGCACTCTTTGGGCCGGAGCAGCACGCAGAAACACCTAGATTGAAGATAAGCGCCTTTTGCCATTGACCGCGACGAACATAGAAGATGCACAAACATCTTGCAATTCCGGCCGAATGGAAGGAGATATCTGCTCAAAACTTTCTGAGCTGGTGTAGACAGTGGCACCCGACATGCCTGCGTTGTCGTTTTCAGCCGGGCACTCTTTGGGCCGGCGCAGCACGCAGAAACACCTAGATTGCAGATAAGGGCTTTTTGACATTGACTGTGACCAATATGGAAGATGCACAAACGTCTTGCAATTCCGGCCGAATGGAAGGAGATATCTGCTCACAACTTTCTGTGCAGGTGCAGACAGTGGCACCCGACATGCCTGCGTTGTCGTTTTCAGCCGGGCACTCTTTGGGCCGGAGCAGCACGCAGAAACACCTAGATTGAAGATAAGCGTCTTTTGCCATTGACCGCGACGAACATAGAAGATGCACAAACTTCTTGCAATTCCGGCCGAATGGAAGGAGATATCTGCTCAAAACTTTCTGAGCTGGTGCAGACAGTGGCACCCGACATGCCTGCGTTGTCGTTTTCAGCCGGGCACTCTTTGGGCCGGCGCAGCACGCAGAAACACCTAGATTCCAGATAAGGGCTTTTTGACATTGACCGTGACCAATATTGAAGATGCACAAACGTCTTGCAATTCCGGCCGAATGGAAGGAGATATCTGCTCACAACTTTCTGTGCAGGTGCAGACAGTGGCACCCGACATGCCTGCGTTGTCGTTTTCCGCCGGGCACTCTTTGGGCCGGCGCAGCACGCAGAAACACCTATATTGAAGATAAGCGCCTTTTGCCATTGACCGCGACGAACATAGAAGATGCACAAACTTCTTGCAATTCCGGCGGAATAGAAGGAGATATCTGCTCAAAACTTTCTGTGCAGGTGTAGACAGTGGCACCCGACATGCCTGCGTTGTCGTTTTCAGCCGGGCACTCTTTGGGCCGGAGCAGCACGCAGAAACACCTAGATTGAAGATAAGCGTCTTTTTGTCATTGACCGCGACCAACATTGAAGATGCACAAACTTCTTTCAATTCCGGCCGAACGGAAGGAGATATCTGCTCACAATTTTCTGTGCAGTTGTAGACAGTGGCACGCGACATGCCTGCATTGTCGTTTTTCGCCGGGCACTCTTTGGGCCGGCGCAGCACGCAGAAACACCTAGATTGAAGATAAGCGCCTTTTGCCATTGACCGCGACGAACATAGAAGATGCACAAACTTCTTGCAATTCCGGCGGAATAGAAGGAGATATCTGCTCAAAACTTTCTGTGCAGGTGTAGACAGTGGAACTCGACATGCCTGCGTTGTCGTTTTCCGCCGGGCACTCTTTGGGCCAGAGCAGCACGCAGAAACACCTAGATTGAAGATAAGCGCCTTTTGCCATTGACCGCGACGAACATAGAAGATGCACAAACTTCTTGCAATTCCGGCCGAATGGAAGGAGATATCTGCTCAAAACTTTCTGAGCTGGTGCAGACAGTGACACCCGACATGCCTGCGTTGTCGTTTTCAGCCGGGCACTCTTTGTGCCGGCGCAGCACGCAGAAACACCTAGATTGCAGATAAGGGCTTTTTGACATTGACCGTGACCAATATAGAAGATGCACAAACGTCTTGCAATTCCGGCCGAATGAAAGAAGATATCTGCTCAAAACTTTCTGTGCAGGTGCAGACAGTGGCACCCGACATGCCTGCGTTGTCGTTTTCAGCCGGGCACTCTTTGGGCCGGAGCAGCACGCAGAAACACCTAGATTGAAGATAAGCGCCTTTTGCCATTGACCGCGACGAACATAGAAGATGCACAAACCTTGCAATTCCGGCCGAATGGAAGGAGATATCTGCTCAAAACTTTCTGTGCAGGTGCAGACAGTGGCACCCGACATGCCTGCGTTGTCGTTTTCAGCCGGGCACTCTTTGGGCCGGAGCAGCACGCAGAAACACCTAGATTGAAGATAAGCGTCTTTTTGTCATTGACCGCGACCAACATTGAAGATGCACAAACTTCTTTCAATTCCGGCCGAACGGAAGGAGATATCTGCTCACAATTTTCTGTGCAGTTGTAGACAGTGGCACCCGACATGCCTGCGTTGTCGTTTTTCGCCGGGCACTCTTTGGGCCGGCGCAGCACGCAGAAACACCTAGATTGAAGATAAGCGCCTTTTGCCATTGACCGCGACGAACATAGAAGATGCACAAACTTCCTGCAATTCCGGCCGAATGGAAGGAGATATCTGCTCAAAACTTTCTGTGCAGGTGTAGACAGTGGCACCCGACATGCCTGCGTTGTCGTTTTCCGACGAGCACTCTTTGGGCCGGAGCAGCACGCAGAAACACCTAGATTGAAGATAAGCGCCTTTTGCCATTGACCGCGACGAACATAGAAGATGCACAAACATCTTGCAATTCCGGCCGAATGGAAGGAGATATCTGCTCAAAACTTTCTGAGCTGGTGTAGACAGTGGCACCCGACATGCCTGCGTTGTCGTTTTCAGCCGGGCACTCTTTGGGCCGGCGCAGCACGCAGAAACACCTAGATTGCAGATAAGGGCTTTTTGACATTGACTGTGACCAATATGGAAGATGCACAAACGTCTTGCAATTCCGGCCGAATGGAAGGAGATATCTGCTCAAAACTTTCTGTGCAGGTGCAGACAGTGGCACCCGACATGCCTGCGTTGTCGTTTTCAGCCGGGCACTCTTTGGGCCGGAGCAGCACGCAGAAACACCTAGATTGAAGATAAGCGTCTTTTGCCATTGACCGCGACGAACATAGAAGATGCACAAACTTCTTGCAATTCCGGCCGAATGGAAGGAGATATCTGCTCAAAACTTTCTGAGCTGGTGCAGACAGTGGCACCCGACATGCCTGCGTTGTCGTTTTCAGCCGGGCACTCTTTGGGCCGGCGCAGCACGCAGAAACACCTAGATTCCAGATAAGGGCTTTTTGACATTGACCGTGACCAATATTGAAGATGCACAAACGTCTTGCAATTCCGGCCGAATGGAAGGAGATATCTGCTCACAACTTTCTGTGCAGGTGCAGACAGTGGCACCCGACATGCCTGCGTTGTCGTTTTCCGCCGGGCACTCTTTGGGCCGGCGCAGCACGCAGAAACACCTATATTGAAGATAAGCGCCTTTTGCCATTGACCGCGACGAACATAGAAGATGCACAAACTTCTTGCAATTCCGGCGGAATAGAAGGAGATATCTGCTCAAAACTTTCTGTGCAGGTGTAGACAGTGGAACTCGACATGCCTGCGTTGTCGTTTTCCGCCGGGCACTCTTTGGGCCGGAGCAGCACGCAGAAACACCTAGATTGAAGATAAGCGCCTTTTGCCATTGACCGCGACGAACATAGAAGATGCACAAACTTCTTGCAATTCCGGCCGAATGGAAGGAGATATCTGCTCAAAACTTTCTGTGCAGGTGCAGACAGTGGCACCCGACATGCCTGCGTTGTCGTTTTCAGCCGGGCACTCTTTGGGCCGGAGCAGCACGCAGAAACACCTAGATTGAAGATAAGCGTCTTTTTGTCATTGACCGCGACCAACATTGAAGATGCACAAACTTCTTTCAATTCCGGCCGAACGGAAGGAGATATCTGCTCACAATTTTCTGTGCAGTTGTAGACAGTGGCACCCGACATGCCTGCGTTGTCGTTTTTCGCCGGGCACTCTTTGGGCCGGCGCAGCACGCAGAAACACCTAGATTGAAGATAAGCGCCTTTTGCCATTGACCGCAACGAACATAGAAGATGTACAAACTTCTTGCAATTCCGGCCGAATGGAAGGAGATATCTGCTCAAAACTTTCTGAGCTGGTGCAGACAGTGGCACCCGACATGACTGCGTTGTCGTTTTCAGCCGGGCACTCTTTGGGCCGGCGCAGCACGCAGAAACACCTAGATTGCAGATAAGGGCTTTTTGACATTGACTGTGACCAATATGGAAGATGCACAAACGTCTTGCAATTCCGGCCGAATGGAAGGAGATATCTGCTCACAACTTTCTGTGCAGGTGCAGACAGTGGCACCCGACATGCCTGCGTTGTCGTTTTCAGCCGGGCACTCTTTGGGCCGGAGCAGCACGCAGAAACACCTAGATTGAAGATAAGCGTCTTTTTTTCATTGACCGCGACCAACATTGAAGATGCACAAACTTCTTTCAATTCCGGCCGAACGGAAGGAGATATCTGCTCACAATTTTCTGTGCAGTTGTAGACAGTGGCACCCGACATGCCTGCGTTGTCGTTTTTCGCCGGGCACTCTTTGGGCCGGCGCAGCACGCAGAAACACCTAGATTGAAGATAAGCGCCTTTTGCCATTGACCGCGACGAACATAGAAGATGCACAAACTTCTTGCAATTCCGGCGGAATAGAAGGAGATATCTGCTCAAAACTTTCTGAGCTGGTGCAGACAGTGACACCCGACATGCCTGCGTTGTCGTTTTCAGCCGGGCACTCTTTGGGCCGGCGCAGCACGCAGAAACACCTAGATTGCAGATAAGGGCTTTTTGACATTGACCGTGACCAATATGGAAGATGCACAAACATCTTGCAATTCCGGCCGAATGAAAGGAGATATCTGCTCAAAACTTTCTGAGCTGGTGCAGACAGTGACACCCGACATGCCTGCGTTGTCGTTTTCAGCCGTGCACTCTTTGGGCCGGAGCAGCACGCAGAAACACCTAGATTGCAGATAAGGGCTTTTTGACATTGACCGTGACCAATATGGAAGATGCACAAACGTCTTGCAATTCCGGCCGAATGAAAGAAGATATCTGCTCAAAACTTTCTGTGCAGGTGCAGACAGTGGCACCCGACATGCCTGCGTTGTCGTTTTCAGCCGGGCACTCTTTGGGCCGGAGCAGCACGCAGAAACACCTAGATTGAAGATAAGCGCCTTTTTGTCATTGACCGCGACCAACATTGAAGATGCACAAACTTATTTCAATTCCGGCCGAACGGAAGGAGATATCTTCTCACAACTTTCTGTGCAGGTGCAGACAGTGGCACCCGACATGCCTGCGTTGTCGTTTTCCGCCGGGCACTCTTTGGGCCGGCGCAGCACGCAGAAACACCTAGATTGAAGATAAGCGCCTTTTGCCATTGACCGCGACGAACATAGAAGATGCACAAACTTCTTGCAATTCCGGCCGAATAGAAGGAGATATCTGCTCAAATCTTTCTGTGCAAGTGTAGTCAGTGGCACTCGACATGCCTGCGTTGTCGTTTTCCGCCGGGCACTCTTTGGGCCGGAGCAGCACGCAGAAACACCTAGATTGAAGATAAGCGCCTTTTGCCATTGACCGCGACGAACATAGAAGATGCACAAACTTCTTGCAATTCCGGCCGAATGGAAGGAGATATCTGCTCAAAACTTTCTGAGCTGGTGCAGACAGTGGCACCCGACATGCCTGCGTTGTCGTTTTCCGCCGGGCACTCTTTGGGCCGGCGCAGCACGCAGAAACACCTAGATTGCAGATAAGGGCTTTTTGACATTGACCGTGACCAATATTGAAGATGCACAAACGTCTTGCAATTCCGGCCGAATGAAAGAAGATATCTGCTCAAAACTTTCTGTGCAGGTGCAGACAGTGGCACCCGACATGCCTGCGTTGTCGTTTTCAGCCGGGCACTCTTTGGGCCGAAGCAGCACGCAGAAACACCTAGATTGAAGATAAGCGCCTTTTTGTCATTGACCGCGACCAACATTGAAGATGCACAAACTTATTTCAATTCCGGCCGAACGGAAAGAGATATCTGCTCACAACTTTCTGTGCTGGTGCAGACAGTGGCACCCGACATGCCTGCGTTGTCGTTTTCCGCCGGGCACTCTTTGGGCCGGCGCAGCACGCAGAAACACCTAGATTGAAGATAAGCGCCTTTTGCCATTGACCGCGACGAACATAGAACATGCACAAACTTCTTGCAATTCCGGCCGAATAGAAGGAGATATCTGCTCAAAACTTTCTGTGCAAGTGTAGACAGTGGCACTCGACATGCCTGCGTTGTCGTTTTCCGCCGGGCACTCTTTGGGCCGGAGCAGCACGCAGAAACACCTAGATTCCAGATAAGGGCTTTTTGACATTGACCGTGACCAATATTGAAGATGCACAAACGTCTTGCAATTCCGGCCGAATGGAAGGAGATATCTGCTCACATCTTTCTGTGCAGGTGCAGACAGTGGCACCTGACATGCCTGCGTTGTCGTTTTCCGCCGGGCACTCTTTGGGCCGGCGCAGCACGCAGAAACACCTATATTGAAGATAAGCGCCTTTTGCCATTGACCGCGACGAACATAGAAGATGCACAAACTTCTTGCAATTCCGGCGGAATAGAAGGAAATATCTGCTCAAACCTTTCTGTGCAGGTGTAGACAGTGGAACTCGACATGCCTGCATTGTCGTTTTCCGCCGGGCACTCTTTGGGCCGGAGCAGCACGCAGAAACACCTAGATTGAAGATAAGCGCCTTTTGCCATTGACCGCGACGAACATAGAAGATGCACAAACTTCTTGCAATTCCGGCCGAATGGAAGGAGATATCTGCTCAAAACTTTCTGAGCTGGTGCAGACAGTGGCACCCGACATGCCTGCGTTGTCGTTTTCAGCCGGGCACTCTTTGGGCCGGCGCAGCACGCAGAAACACCTAGATTCCAGATAAGGGCTTTTTGACATTGACCGTGACCAATATTGAAGATGCACAAACGTCTTGCAATTCCGGCCGAATGGAAGGAGATATCTGCTCACAACTTTCTGTGCAGGTGCAGACAGTGGCACCCGACATGCCTGCGTTGTCGTTTTCCGCCGGGCACTCTTTGGGCCGGCGCAGCACGCAGAAACACCTATATTGAAGATAAGCGCCTTTTGCCATTGACCGCGACGAACATAGAAGATGCACAAACTTCTTGCAATTCCGGCGGAATAGAAGGAGATATCTGCTAAAAACTTTCTGTGCAGGTGTAGACAGTGGAACTCGACATGCCTGCGTTGTCGTTTTCCGCCGTGCACTCTTTGAGCCGGAGCAGCACGCAGAAACACCTAGATTGAAGATAAGCGCCTTTTGCCATTGACCGCGACGAACATAGAAGATGCACAAACTTCTTGCAATTCCGGCCGAATGGAAGGAGATATCTGCTCAAAACTTTCTGTGCAGGTGCAGACAGTGGCACCCGACATGCCTGCGTTGTCGTTTTCAGCCGGGCACTCTTTGGGCCGGAGCAGCACGCAGAAACACCTAGATTGAAGATAAGCGTCTTTTTGTCATTGACCGCGACCAACATTGAAGATGCACAAACTTCTTTCAATTCCGGCCGAACGGAAGGAGATATCTGCTCACAATTTTCTGTGCAGTTGTAGACAGTGGCACCCGACATGCCTGCGTTGTCGTTTTTCGCCGGGCACTCTTTGGGCCGGCGCAGCACGCAGAAACACCTAGATTGAAGATAAGCGCCTTTTGCCATTGACCGCAACGAACATAGAAGATGTACAAACTTCTTGCAATTCCGGCCGAATGGAAGGAGATATCTGCTCAAAACTTTCTGAGCTGGTGCAGACAGTGGCACCCGACATGCCTGCGTTGTCGTTTTCAGCCGGGCACTCTTTGGGCCGGCGCAGCACGCAGAAACACCTAGATTGCAGATAAGGGCTTTTTGACATTGACTGTGACCAATATGGAAGATGCACAAACGTCTTGCAATTCCGGCCGAATGGAAGGAGATATCTGCTCACAACTTTCTGTGCAGGTGCAGACAGTGGCACCCGACATGCCTGCGTTGTCGTTTTCCGCCGGGCACTCTTTGGGCCGGCGCAGCACGCAGAAACACCTACATTGAAGATAAGCGCCTTTTGCCATTGACCGCGACGAACATAGAAGATGCACAAACTTCTTGCAATTCCGGCCGAATGGAAGGAGATATCTGCTCAAAACTTTCTGAGCTGGTGCAGACAGTGGCACCCGACATGCCTGCGTTGTTGTTTTCAGCCGGGCACTCTTTGGGCCGGCGCAGCACGCAGAAACACCTAGATTGAAGATAAGCGCCTTTTGCCATTGACCGCGACGAACATAGAAGATGCACAAACTTCTTGCAATTCCGGCCGAATAGAAGGAGATATCTGCTCAAAACTTTCTGTGCAGGTGTAGACAGTGGCACTCGACATGCCTGCGTTGTCGTTTTCCGCCAGGCACTCTTTGGGCCGGAGCAGTACGCAAAAACACCTAGATTGAAGATAAGCGCCTTTTGCCATTGACCGCAACGAACATAGAAGATGTACAAACTTCTTGCAATTCCGGCCGAATGGAAGGAGATATCTGCTCAAAACTTTCTGAGCTGGTGCAGACAGTGGCACCCGACATGCCTGCGTTGTCGTTTTCAGCCGGGCACTCTTTGGGCCGGCGCAGCACGCAGAAACACCTAGATTGCAGATAAGGGCTTTTTGACATTGACTGTAACCAAAATGGAAGATGCACAAACGTCTTGCAATTCCGGCCGAATGGAAGGAGATATCTGCTCACAACTTTCTGTGCAGGTGCAGACAGTGGCACCCGACATGCCTGCGTTGTCGTTTTCCGCCGGGCACTCTTTGGGCCGGCGCAGCACGCAGAAACACCTACATTGAAGATAAGCGCCTTTTGCCATTGACCGCGACGAACATAGAAGATGCACAAACTTCTTGCAATTCCGGCCGAATGGAAGGAGATATCTGCTCAAAACTTTCTGTGCAGGTGTAGACAGTGGCACCCAACATGCCTGCGTTGTCGTTTTCCGCCGAGCACTCTTTGGGCCGGAGCAGCACGCAGAAACACCTAGATTGAAGATAAGCGCCTTTTGCCATTGACCGCGACGAACATAGAAGATGCACAAACTTCTTGCAATTCCGGCCGAATGGAAGGAGATATCTGCTCAAAACTTTCTGTGCAGGTGCAGACAGTGGCACCCGACATGCCTGCGTTGTCGTTTTCAGCCGGGCACTCTTTGGGCCGGAGCAGCACGCAGAAACACCTAGATTGAAGATAAGCGTCTTTTTGTCATTGACCGCGACCAACATTGAAGATGCACAAACTTCTTTCAATTCCGGCCGAACGGAAGGAGATATCTGCTCACAATTTTCTGTGCAGGTGCAGACAGTGGCACCCGACATGCCTGCGTTGTCGTTTTCCGCCGGGCACTCTTTGGGCCGGCGCAGCACGCAGAAACACCTAGATTGAAGATAAGCGCCTTTTGCCATTGACCGCGACGAACATAGAAGATGCACAAACTTCTTGCAATTCCGGCGGAATAGAAGGAGATATCTGCTCAAAACTTTCTGAGCTGGTGCAGACAGTGACACCCGACATGCCTGCGTTGTCGTTTTCAGCCGGGCACTCTTTGGGCCGGCGCAGCACGCAGAAACACCTAGATTGCAGATAAGGGCTTTTTGACATTGACCGTGACCAATATGGAAGATGCACAAACGTCTTGCAATTCCGGCCGAATGAAAGAAGATATCTGCTCAAAACTTTCTGTGCAGGTGCAGACAGTCGCACCCGACATGCCTGCGTTGTCGTTTTCAGCCGGGCACTCTTTGGGCCGGAGCAGCACGCAGAAACACCTGGATTGAAGATAAGCGCCTTTTTGTTATTGACCGCGACCAACATTGAAGATGCACAAACTTATTTCAATTCCGGCCGAACGGAAGGAGATATCTTCTCACAACTTTCTGTGCAGGTGCAGACAGTGGCACCCGACATGCCTGCGTTGTCGTTTTCCGCCGGGCACTCTTTGGGCCGGCGCAGCACGCAGAAACACCTAGATTGAAGATAAGCGCCTTTTGCCATTGACCGCGACGAACATAGAAGATGCACAAACTTCTTGCAATTCCGGCCGAATAGAAGGAGATATCTGCTCAAATCTTTCTGTGCAAGTGTAGACAGTGGCACTCGACATGCCTGCGTTGTCGTTTTCCGCCGGGCACTCTTTGGGCCGGAGCAGCACGCAGAAACACCTAGATTGAAGATAAGCGCCTTTTGCCATTGACCGTGACGAACATAGAAGATGCACAAACTTCTTGCAATTCCGGCCGAATGGAAGGAGATATCTGCTCAAAACTTTCTGTGCAGGTGCAGACAGTGGCACCCGACATGCCTGCGTTGTCGTTTTCAGCCGGGCACTCTTTGGGCCGGCGCAGCACGCCGAAACACCTAGATTGCAGATAAGGGCTTTTTGACATTGACCGTGACCAATATTGAAGATGCACAAACGTCTTGCAATTCCGGCCGAATGGAAGGAGATGTCTGCTCACAACTTTCTGTGCAGGTGCAGACAGTGGCACCCGACATGCCTGCGTTGTCGTTTTCCGCCGGGCACTCTTTGGGCCGGAGCAGCACGCTGAAACACCTAGATTGAAGATAAGCGCCTTTTTGTCATTGACCGCGACCAACATTGAAGATGCACAAACTTATTTCAATTCCGGACGAACGGAAGGAGATATCTGCTCACAACTTTCTGTGCAGGTGCAGACAGTGGCACCCGACATGCCTGCGTTGTCGTTTTCCGCCGGGCACTCTTTGGGCCGGCGCAGCACGCAGAAACACCTAGATTGAAGATAAGCGCCTTTTGCCATTGACCGCGACGAACATAGAAGATGCACAAACTTCTTGCAATTCCGGCCGAATAGAAGGAGATATCTGCTCAAAACTTTCTGTGCAGGTGTAGACAGTGGCACTCGACATGCCTGCGTTGTCGTTTTCCGCCGGGCACTCTTTGGGCCGGAGCAGCACGCAGAAACACCTAGATTGAAGATAAGCGCCTTTTGCCATTGACCGCGACGAACATAGAAGATGCACAAACTTCTTGCAATTCCGGCCGAATGGAAGGAGATATCTGCTCAAAACTTTCTGAGCTGGTGCAGACAGTGGCACCCGACATGCCTGCGTTGTCGTTTTCAGCCGGGCACTTTTTGGGCCGGCGCAGCACGCCGAAATACCTAGATTGCAGATAAGGGCTTTTTGACATTGACCGTGACCAATATTGAAGATGCACAAACGTCTTGCAATTCCGGCCGAATGGAAGGAGATATCTGCTCACAACTTTCTGTGCAGGTGCAGACAGTGGCACCCGACATGCCTGCGTTGTCGTTTTCCGCCGGGCACTCTTTGGGCCGGCGCAGCACGCAGAAACACCTAGATTGCAGATAAGGGCTTTTTGACATTGACCGTGACCAATATTGAAGATGCACAAACGTCTTGCAATTCCGGCCGAATGAAAGAAGATATCTGCTCAAAACTTTCTGTGCAGGTGCAGACAGTGGCACCCGACATGCCTGCGTTGTCGTTTTCAGCCGGGCACTCTTTGGGCCGAAGCAGCACGCAGAAACACCTAGATTGAAGATAAGCGCCTTTTTGTCATTGACCGCGACCAACATTGAAGATGCACAAACTTATTTCAATTCCGGCCGAACGGAAGGAGATATCTGCTCACAACTTTCTGTGCAGGTGCAGACAGTGGCACCCGACATGCCTGCGTTGTCGTTTTCCGCCGGGCACTCTTTGGGCCGGCGCAGCACGCAGAAACACCTATATTGAAGATAAGCGCCTTTTGCCATTGACCGCGACGAACATAGAAGATGCACAAACTTCTTGCAATTCCGGCGGAATAGAAGGAAATATCTGCTCAAAACATTCTGTGCAGGTGTAGACAGTGGAACTCGACATGCCTGCGTTGTCGTTTTCCGCCGGGCACTCTTTGGGCCGGAGCAGCACGCAGAAACACCTAGATTGAAGATAAGCGCCTTTTGCCATTGACCGCGACGAACATAGAAGATGCACAAACTTCTTGCAATTCCGGCCGAATGGAAGGAGATATCTGCTCAAAACTTTCTGAGCTGGTGCAGACAGTGGCACCCGACATGCCTGCGTTGTCGTTTTCAGCCGGGCACTCTTTGGGCCGGCGCAGCACGCAGAAACACCTAGATTCCAGATAAGGGCTTTTTGACATTGACCGTGACCAATATTGAAGATGCACAAACGTCTTGCAATTCCGGCCGAATGGAAGGAGATATCTGCTCACAACTTTCTGTGCAGGTGCAGACAGTGGCACCCGACATGCCTGCGTTGTCGTTTTCAGCCGGGCACTCTTTGGGCCGAAGCAGCACGCAGAAACACCTAGATTGAAGATAAGCGCCTTTTTGTCATTGACCGCGACCAACATTGAAGATGCACAAACTTATTTCAATTCCGGCCGAACGGAAGGAGATATCTGCTCACAACTTTCTGTGCAGGTGCAGACAGTGGCACCCGACATGCCTGCGTTGTCGTTTTCCGCCGGGCACTCTTTGGGCCGGCGCAGCACGCAGAAACACCTAGATTGAAGATAAGCGCCTTTTGCCATTGACCGCGACGAACATAGAAGATGCACAAACTTCTTGCAATTCCGGCCGAATAGAAGGAGATATCTGCTCAAAACTTTCTGTGCAAGTGTAGACAGTGGCACTCGACATGCCTGCGTTGTCGATTTCCGCCGGGCACTCTTTGGGCCGGAGCAGCACGCAGAAACACCTAGATTCCAGATAAGGGCTTTTTGACATTGACCGTGACCAATATTGAAGATGCACAAACGTCTTGCAATTCCGGCCGAATGGAAGGAGATATCTGCTCACAACTTTCTGTGCAGGTGCAGACAGTGGCACCTGACATGCCTGCGTTGTCGTTTTCCGCCGGGCACTCTTTGGGCCGGCGCAGCACGCAGAAACACCTATATTGAAGATAAGCGCCTTTTGCCATTGACCGCGACGAACATAGAAGATGCACAAACTTCTTGCAATTCCGGCGGAATAGAAGGAAATATCTTCTCAAAACATTCTGTGCAGGTGTAGACAGTGGAACTCGACATGCCTGCGTTGTCGTTTTCCGCCGGGCACTCTTTGGGCCGGAGCAGCACGCAGAAACACCTAGATTGAAGATAAGCGCCTTTTGCCATTGACCGCGACGAACATAGAAGATGCACAAACTTCTTGCAATTCCGGCCGAATGGAAGGAGATATCTGCTCAAAACTTTCTGAGCTGGTGCAGACAGTGGCACCCGACATGCCTGCGTTGTCGTTTTCAGCCGGGCACTCTTTGGGCCGGCGCAGCACGCAGAAACACCTAGATTCCAGATAAGGGCTTTTTGACATTGACCGTGACCAATATTGAAGATGCACAAACGTCTTGCAATTCCGGCCGAATGGAAGGAGATATCTGCTCACAACTTTCTGTGCAGGTGCAGACAGTGGCACCCGACATGCCTGCGTTGTCGTTTTCCGCCGGGCACTCTTTGGGCCGGCGCAGCACGCAGAAACACCTATATTGAAGATAAGCGCCTTTTGCCTTTGACCGCGACGAACATAGAAGATGCACAAACTTCTTGCAATTCCGGCGGAATAGAAGGAGATATCTGCTCAAAACTTTCTGTGCAGGTGTAGACAGTGGAACTCGACATGCCTGCGTTGTCGTTTTCCGCCGGGCACTCTTTGAGCCGGAGCAGCACGCAGAAACACCTAGATTGAAGATAAGCGCCTTTTGCCATTGACCGCGACGAACATAGAAGATGCACAAACTTCTTGCAATTCCGGCCGAATGGAAGGAGATATCTGCTCAAAACTTTCTGTGCAGGTGCAGACAGTGGCACCCGACATGCCTGCGTTGTCGTTTTCAGCCGGGCACTCTTTGGGCCGGAGCAGCACGCAGAAACACCTAGATTGAAGATAAGCGTCTTTTTGTCATTGACCGCGACCAACATTGAAGATGCACAAACTTCTTTCAATTCCGGCCGAACGGAAGGAGATATCTGCTCACAATTTTCTGTGCAGTTGTAGACAGTGGCACCCGACATGCCTGCGTTGTCGTTTTTCGCCGGGCACTCTTTGGGCCGGCGCAGCACGCAGAAACACCTAGATTGAAGATAAGCGCCTTTTGCCATTGACCGCGACGAACATAGAAGATGCACAAACTTCTTGCAATTCCGGCCGAATGGAAGGAGATATCTGCTCAAAACTTTCTGTGCAGGTGTAGACAGTGGCACCCGACATGCCTGCGTTGTCGTTTTCCGACGAGCACTCTTTGGGCCGGAGCAGCACGCAGAAACACCTAGATTGAAGATAAGCGCCTTTTGCCATTGACCGCGACGAACATAGAAGATGCACAAACATCTTGCAATTCCGGCCGAATGGAAGGAGATATCTGCTCAAAACTTTCTGAGCTGGTGTAGACAGTGGCACCCGACATGCCTGCGTTGTCGTTTTCAGCCGGGCACTCTTTGGGCCGGCGCAGCACGCAGAAACACCTAGATTGCAGATAAGGGCTTTTTGACATTGACTGTGACCAATATGGAAGATGCACAAACGTCTTGCAATTCCGGCCGAATGGAAGGAGATATCTGCTCACAACTTTCTGTGCAGGTGCAGACAGTGGCACCCGACATGCCTGCGTTGTCGTTTTCAGCCGGGCACTCTTTGGGCCGGAGCAGCACGCAGAAACACCTAGATTGAAGATAAGCGTCTTTTGCCATTGACCGCGACGAACATAGAAGATGCACAAACTTCTTGCAATTCCGGCCGAATAGAAGGAGATATCTGCTCAAAACTTTCTGTGCAAGTGTAGACAGTGGCACTCGACATGCCTGCGTTGTCGATTTCCGCCGGGCACTCTTTGGGCCGGAGCAGCACGCAGAAACACCTAGATTCCAGATAAGGGCTTTTTGACATTGACCGTGACCAATATTGAAGATGCACAAACGTCTTGCAATTCCGGCCGAATGGAAGGAGATATCTGCTCACAACTTTCTGTGCAGGTGCAGACAGTGGCACCTGACATGCCTGCGTTGTCGTTTTCCGCCGGGCACTCTTTGGGCCGGCGCAGCACGCAGAAACACCTATATTGAAGATAAGCGCCTTTTGCCATTGACCGCGACGAACATAGAAGATGCACAAACTTCTTGCAATTCCGGCGGAATAGAAGGAAATATCTTCTCAAAACATTCTGTGCAGGTGTAGACAGTGGAACTCGACATGCCTGCGTTGTCGTTTTCCGCCGGGCACTCTTTGGGCCGGAGCAGCACGCAGAAACACCTAGATTGAAGATAAGCGCCTTTTGCCATTGACCGCGACGAACATAGAAGATGCACAAACTTCTTGCAATTCCGGCCGAATGGAAGGAGATATCTGCTCAAAACTTTCTGAGCTGGTGCAGACAGTGGCACCCGACATGCCTGCGTTGTCGTTTTCAGCCGGGCACTCTTTGGGCCGGCGCAGCACGCAGAAACACCTAGATTCCAGATAAGGGCTTTTTGACATTGACCGTGACCAATATTGAAGATGCACAAACGTCTTGCAATTCCGGCCGAATGGAAGGAGATATCTGCTCACAACTTTCTGTGCAGGTGCAGACAGTGGCACCCGACATGCCTGCGTTGTCGTTTTCCGCCGGGCACTCTTTGGGCCGGCGCAGCACGCAGAAACACCTATATTGAAGATAAGCGCCTTTTGCCTTTGACCGCGACGAACATAGAAGATGCACAAACTTCTTGCAATTCCGGCGGAATAGAAGGAGATATCTGCTCAAAACTTTCTGTGCAGGTGTAGACAGTGGAACTCGACATGCCTGCGTTGTCGTTTTCCGCCGGGCACTCTTTGAGCCGGAGCAGCACGCAGAAACACCTAGATTGAAGATAAGCGCCTTTTGCCATTGACCGCGACGAACATAGAAGATGCACAAACTTCTTGCAATTCCGGCCGAATGGAAGGAGATATCTGCTCAAAACTTTCTGAGCTGGTGCAGACAGTGGCACCCGACATGCCTGCGTTGTCGTTTTCAGCCGGGCACTTTTTGGGCCGGCGCAGCACGCCGAAATACCTAGATTGCAGATAAGGGCTTTTTGACATTGACCGTGACCAATATTGAAGATGCACAAACGTCTTGCAATTCCGGCCGAATGGAAGGAGATATCTGCTCACAACTTTCTGTGCAGGTGCAGACAGTGGCACCCGACATGCCTGCGTTGTCGTTTTCCGCCGGGCACTCTTTGGGCCGGCGCAGCACGCAGAAACACCTAGATTGCAGATAAGGGCTTTTTGACATTGACCGTGACCAATATTGAAGATGCACAAACGTCTTGCAATTCCGGCCGAATGAAAGAAGATATCTGCTCAAAACTTTCTGTGCAGGTGCAGACAGTGGCACCCGACATGCCTGCGTTGTCGTTTTCAGCCGGGCACTCTTTGGGCCGAAGCAGCACGCAGAAACACCTAGATTGAAGATAAGCGCCTTTTTGTCATTGACCGCGACCAACATTGAAGATGCACAAACTTATTTCAATTCCGGCCGAACGGAAGGAGATATCTGCTCACAACTTTCTGTGCAGGTGCAGACAGTGGCACCCGACATGCCTGCGTTGTCGTTTTCCGCCGGGCACTCTTTGGGCCGGCGCAGCACGCAGAAACACCTATATTGAAGATAAGCGCCTTTTGCCATTGACCGCGACGAACATAGAAGATGCACAAACTTCTTGCAATTCCGGCGGAATAGAAGGAAATATCTGCTCAAAACATTCTGTGCAGGTGTAGACAGTGGAACTCGACATGCCTGCGTTGTCGTTTTCCGCCGGGCACTCTTTGGGCCGGAGCAGCACGCAGAAACACCTAGATTGAAGATAAGCGCCTTTTGCCATTGACCGCGACGAACATAGAAGATGCACAAACTTCTTGCAATTCCGGCCGAATGGAAGGAGATATCTGCTCAAAACTTTCTGAGCTGGTGCAGACAGTGGCACCCGACATGCCTGCGTTGTCGTTTTCAGCCGGGCACTCTTTGGGCCGGCGCAGCACGCAGAAACACCTAGATTCCAGATAAGGGCTTTTTGACATTGACCGTGACCAATATTGAAGATGCACAAACGTCTTGCAATTCCGGCCGAATGGAAGGAGATATCTGCTCACAACTTTCTGTGCAGGTGCAGACAGTGGCACCCGACATGCCTGCGTTGTCGTTTTCAGCCGGGCACTCTTTGGGCCGAAGCAGCACGCAGAAACACCTAGATTGAAGATAAGCGCCTTTTTGTCATTGACCGCGACCAACATTGAAGATGCACAAACTTATTTCAATTCCGGCCGAACGGAAGGAGATATCTGCTCACAACTTTCTGTGCAGGTGCAGACAGTGGCACCCGACATGCCTGCGTTGTCGTTTTCCGCCGGGCACTCTTTGGGCCGGCGCAGCACGCAGAAACACCTAGATTGAAGATAAGCGCCTTTTGCCATTGACCGCGACGAACATAGAAGATGCACAAACTTCTTGCAATTCCGGCCGAATAGAAGGAGATATCTGCTCAAAACTTTCTGTGCAAGTGTAGACAGTGGCACTCGACATGCCTGCGTTGTCGATTTCCGCCGGGCACTCTTTGGGCCGGAGCAGCACGCAGAAACACCTAGATTCCAGATAAGGGCTTTTTGACATTGACCGTGACCAATATTGAAGATGCACAAACGTCTTGCAATTCCGGCCGAATGGAAGGAGATATCTGCTCACAACTTTCTGTGCAGGTGCAGACAGTGGCACCTGACATGCCTGCGTTGTCGTTTTCCGCCGGGCACTCTTTGGGCCGGCGCAGCACGCAGAAACACCTATATTGAAGATAAGCGCCTTTTGCCATTGACCGCGACGAACATAGAAGATGCACAAACTTCTTGCAATTCCGGCGGAATAGAAGGAAATATCTTCTCAAAACATTCTGTGCAGGTGTAGACAGTGGAACTCGACATGCCTGCGTTGTCGTTTTCCGCCGGGCACTCTTTGGGCCGGAGCAGCACGCAGAAACACCTAGATTGAAGATAAGCGCCTTTTGCCATTGACCGCGACGAACATAGAAGATGCACAAACTTCTTGCAATTCCGGCCGAATGGAAGGAGATATCTGCTCAAAACTTTCTGAGCTGGTGCAGACAGTGGCACCCGACATGCCTGCGTTGTCGTTTTCAGCCGGGCACTCTTTGGGCCGGCGCAGCACGCAGAAACACCTAGATTCCAGATAAGGGCTTTTTGACATTGACCGTGACCAATATTGAAGATGCACAAACGTCTTGCAATTCCGGCCGAATGGAAGGAGATATCTGCTCACAACTTTCTGTGCAGGTGCAGACAGTGGCACCCGACATGCCTGCGTTGTCGTTTTCCGCCGGGCACTCTTTGGGCCGGCGCAGCACGCAGAAACACCTATATTGAAGATAAGCGCCTTTTGCCTTTGACCGCGACGAACATAGAAGATGCACAAACTTCTTGCAATTCCGGCGGAATAGAAGGAGATATCTGCTCAAAACTTTCTGTGCAGGTGTAGACAGTGGAACTCGACATGCCTGCGTTGTCGTTTTCCGCCGGGCACTCTTTGAGCCGGAGCAGCACGCAGAAACACCTAGATTGAAGATAAGCGCCTTTTGCCATTGACCGCGACGAACATAGAAGATGCACAAACTTCTTGCAATTCCGGCCGAATGGAAGGAGATATCTGCTCAAAACTTTCTGTGCAGGTGCAGACAGTGGCACCCGACATGCCTGCGTTGTCGTTTTCAGCCGGGCACTCTTTGGGCCGGAGCAGCACGCAGAAACACCTAGATTGAAGATAAGCGTCTTTTTGTCATTGACCGCGACCAACATTGAAGATGCACAAACTTCTTTCAATTCCGGCCGAACGGAAGGAGATATCTGCTCACAATTTTCTGTGCAGTTGTAGACAGTGGCACCCGACATGCCTGCGTTGTCGTTTTTCGCCGGGCACTCTTTGGGCCGGCGCAGCACGCAGAAACACCTAGATTGAAGATAAGCGCCTTTTGCCATTGACCGCGACGAACATAGAAGATGCACAAACTTCTTGCAATTCCGGCCGAATGGAAGGAGATATCTGCTCAAAACTTTCTGTGCAGGTGTAGACAGTGGCACCCGACATGCCTGCGTTGTCGTTTTCCGACGAGCACTCTTTGGGCCGGAGCAGCACGCAGAAACACCTAGATTGAAGATAAGCGCCTTTTGCCATTGACCGCGACGAACATAGAAGATGCACAAACATCTTGCAATTCCGGCCGAATGGAAGGAGATATCTGCTCAAAACTTTCTGAGCTGGTGTAGACAGTGGCACCCGACATGCCTGCGTTGTCGTTTTCAGCCGGGCACTCTTTGGGCCGGCGCAGCACGCAGAAACACCTAGATTGCAGATAAGGGCTTTTTGACATTGACTGTGACCAATATGGAAGATGCACAAACGTCTTGCAATTCCGGCCGAATGGAAGGAGATATCTGCTCACAACTTTCTGTGCAGGTGCAGACAGTGGCACCCGACATGCCTGCGTTGTCGTTTTCAGCCGGGCACTCTTTGGGCCGGAGCAGCACGCAGAAACACCTAGATTGAAGATAAGCGTCTTTTGCCATTGACCGCGACGAACATAGAAGATGCACAAACTTCTTGCAATTCCGGCCGAATGGAAGGAGATATCTGCTCAAAACTTTCTGAGCTGGTGCAGACAGTGGCACCCGACATGCCTGCGTTGTCGTTTTCAGCCGGGCACTCTTTGGGCCGGCGCAGCACGCAGAAACACCTAGATTCCAGATAAGGGCTTTTTGACATTGACCGTGACCAATATTGAAGATGCACAAACGTCTTGCAATTCCGGCCGAATGGAAGGAGATATCTGCTCACAACTTTCTGTGCAGGTGCAGACAGTGGCACCCGACATGCCTGCGTTGTCGTTTTCCGCCGGGCACTCTTTGGGCCGGCGCAGCACGCAGAAACACCTATATTGAAGATAAGCGCCTTTTGCCATTGACCGCGACGAACATAGAAGATGCACAAACTTCTTGCAATTCCGGCGGAATAGAAGGAGATATCTGCTCAAAACTTTCTGTGCAGGTGTAGACAGTGGCACCCGACATGCCTGCGTTGTCGTTTTCAGCCGGGCACTCTTTGGGCCGGAGCAGCACGCAGAAACACCTAGATTGAAGATAAGCGTCTTTTTGTCATTGACCGCGACCAACATTGAAGATGCACAAACTTCTTTCAATTCCGGCCGAACGGAAGGAGATATCTGCTCACAATTTTCTGTGCAGTTGTAGACAGTGGCACGCGACATGCCTGCATTGTCGTTTTTCGCCGGGCACTCTTTGGGCCGGCGCAGCACGCAGAAACACCTAGATTGAAGATAAGCGCCTTTTGCCATTGACCGCGACGAACATAGAAGATGCACAAACTTCTTGCAATTCCGGCGGAATAGAAGGAGATATCTGCTCAAAACTTTCTGTGCAGGTGTAGACAGTGGAACTCGACATGCCTGCGTTGTCGTTTTCCGCCGGGCACTCTTTGGGCCAGAGCAGCACGCAGAAACACCTAGATTGAAGATAAGCGCCTTTTGCCATTGACCGCGACGAACATAGAAGATGCACAAACTTCTTGCAATTCCGGCCGAATGGAAGGAGATATCTGCTCAAAACTTTCTGAGCTGGTGCAGACAGTGACACCCGACATGCCTGCGTTGTCGTTTTCAGCCGGGCACTCTTTGTGCCGGCGCAGCACGCAGAAACACCTAGATTGCAGATAAGGGCTTTTTGACATTGACCGTGACCAATATAGAAGATGCACAAACGTCTTGCAATTCCGGCCGAATGAAAGAAGATATCTGCTCAAAACTTTCTGTGCAGGTGCAGACAGTGGCACCCGACATGCCTGCGTTGTCGTTTTCAGCCGGGCACTCTTTGGGCCGGAGCAGCACGCAGAAACACCTAGATTGAAGATAAGCGCCTTTTGCCATTGACCGCGACGAACATAGAAGATGCACAAACCTTGCAATTCCGGCCGAATGGAAGGAGATATCTGCTCAAAACTTTCTGTGCAGGTGCAGACAGTGGCACCCGACATGCCTGCGTTGTCGTTTTCAGCCGGGCACTCTTTGGGCCGGAGCAGCACGCAGAAACACCTAGATTGAAGATAAGCGTCTTTTTGTCATTGACCGCGACCAACATTGAAGATGCACAAACTTCTTTCAATTCCGGCCGAACGGAAGGAGATATCTGCTCACAATTTTCTGTGCAGTTGTAGACAGTGGCACCCGACATGCCTGCGTTGTCGTTTTTCGCCGGGCACTCTTTGGGCCGGCGCAGCACGCAGAAACACCTAGATTGAAGATAAGCGCCTTTTGCCATTGACCGCGACGAACATAGAAGATGCACAAACTTCCTGCAATTCCGGCCGAATGGAAGGAGATA
Organism: Hyla sarda; assembly: GCF_029499605.1. Classification (NCBI taxonomy): domain Eukaryota; kingdom Metazoa; phylum Chordata; class Amphibia; order Anura; family Hylidae; genus Hyla; species Hyla sarda. The sequence goes on along the minus strand of NW_026607927.1, from coordinate 15,913 downwards.
TCTGCTCAAAACTTTCTGTGCAGGTGTAGACAGTGGCACCCGACATGCCTGCGTTGTCGTTTTCCGACGAGCACTCTTTGGGCCGGAGCAGCACGCAGAAACACCTAGATTGAAGATAAGCGCCTTTTGCCATTGACCGCGACGAACATAGAAGATGCACAAACATCTTGCAATTCCGGCCGAATGGAAGGAGATATCTGCTCAAAACTTTCTGAGCTGGTGTAGACAGTGGCACCCGACATGCCTGCGTTGTCGTTTTCAGCCGGGCACTCTTTGGGCCGGCGCAGCACGCAGAAACACCTAGATTGCAGATAAGGGCTTTTTGACATTGACTGTGACCAATATGGAAGATGCACAAACGTCTTGCAATTCCGGCCGAATGGAAGGAGATATCTGCTCACAACTTTCTGTGCAGGTGCAGACAGTGGCACCCGACATGCCTGCGTTGTCGTTTTCAGCCGGGCACTCTTTGGGCCGGAGCAGCACGCAGAAACACCTAGATTGAAGATAAGCGTCTTTTGCCATTGACCGCGACGAACATAGAAGATGCACAAACTTCTTGCAATTCCGGCCGAATGGAAGGAGATATCTGCTCAAAACTTTCTGAGCTGGTGCAGACAGTGGCACCCGACATGCCTGCGTTGTCGTTTTCAGCCGGGCACTCTTTGGGCCGGCGCAGCACGCAGAAACACCTAGATTCCAGATAAGGGCTTTTTGACATTGACCGTGACCAATATTGAAGATGCACAAACGTCTTGCAATTCCGGCCGAATGGAAGGAGATATCTGCTCACAACTTTCTGTGCAGGTGCAGACAGTGGCACCCGACATGCCTGCGTTGTCGTTTTCCGCCGGGCACTCTTTGGGCCGGCGCAGCACGCAGAAACACCTATATTGAAGATAAGCGCCTTTTGCCATTGACCGCGACGAACATAGAAGATGCACAAACTTCTTGCAATTCCGGCGGAATAGAAGGAGATATCTGCTCAAAACTTTCTGTGCAGGTGTAGACAGTGGAACTCGACATGCCTGCGTTGTCGTTTTCCGCCGGGCACTCTTTGGGCCGGAGCAGCACGCAGAAACACCTAGATTGAAGATAAGCGCCTTTTGCCATTGACCGCGACGAACATAGAAGATGCACAAACTTCTTGCAATTCCGGCCGAATGGAAGGAGATATCTGCTCAAAACTTTCTGTGCAGGTGCAGACAGTGGCACCCGACATGCCTGCGTTGTCGTTTTCAGCCGGGCACTCTTTGGGCCGGAGCAGCACGCAGAAACACCTAGATTGAAGATAAGCGTCTTTTTGTCATTGACCGCGACCAACATTGAAGATGCACAAACTTCTTTCAATTCCGGCCGAACGGAAGGAGATATCTGCTCACAATTTTCTGTGCAGTTGTAGACAGTGGCACCCGACATGCCTGCGTTGTCGTTTTTCGCCGGGCACTCTTTGGGCCGGCGCAGCACGCAGAAACACCTAGATTGAAGATAAGCGCCTTTTGCCATTGACCGCAACGAACATAGAAGATGTACAAACTTCTTGCAATTCCGGCCGAATGGAAGGAGATATCTGCTCAAAACTTTCTGAGCTGGTGCAGACAGTGGCACCCGACATGACTGCGTTGTCGTTTTCAGCCGGGCACTCTTTGGGCCGGCGCAGCACGCAGAAACACCTAGATTGCAGATAAGGGCTTTTTGACATTGACTGTGACCAATATGGAAGATGCACAAACGTCTTGCAATTCCGGCCGAATGGAAGGAGATATCTGCTCACAACTTTCTGTGCAGGTGCAGACAGTGGCACCCGACATGCCTGCGTTGTCGTTTTCAGCCGGGCACTCTTTGGGCCGGAGCAGCACGCAGAAACACCTAGATTGAAGATAAGCGTCTTTTTTTCATTGACCGCGACCAACATTGAAGATGCACAAACTTCTTTCAATTCCGGCCGAACGGAAGGAGATATCTGCTCACAATTTTCTGTGCAGTTGTAGACAGTGGCACCCGACATGCCTGCGTTGTCGTTTTTCGCCGGGCACTCTTTGGGCCGGCGCAGCACGCAGAAACACCTAGATTGAAGATAAGCGCCTTTTGCCATTGACCGCGACGAACATAGAAGATGCACAAACTTCTTGCAATTCCGGCGGAATAGAAGGAGATATCTGCTCAAAACTTTCTGAGCTGGTGCAGACAGTGACACCCGACATGCCTGCGTTGTCGTTTTCAGCCGGGCACTCTTTGGGCCGGCGCAGCACGCAGAAACACCTAGATTGCAGATAAGGGCTTTTTGACATTGACCGTGACCAATATGGAAGATGCACAAACATCTTGCAATTCCGGCCGAATGAAAGGAGATATCTGCTCAAAACTTTCTGAGCTGGTGCAGACAGTGACACCCGACATGCCTGCGTTGTCGTTTTCAGCCGTGCACTCTTTGGGCCGGAGCAGCACGCAGAAACACCTAGATTGCAGATAAGGGCTTTTTGACATTGACCGTGACCAATATGGAAGATGCACAAACGTCTTGCAATTCCGGCCGAATGAAAGAAGATATCTGCTCAAAACTTTCTGTGCAGGTGCAGACAGTGGCACCCGACATGCCTGCGTTGTCGTTTTCAGCCGGGCACTCTTTGGGCCGGAGCAGCACGCAGAAACACCTAGATTGAAGATAAGCGCCTTTTTGTCATTGACCGCGACCAACATTGAAGATGCACAAACTTATTTCAATTCCGGCCGAACGGAAGGAGATATCTTCTCACAACTTTCTGTGCAGGTGCAGACAGTGGCACCCGACATGCCTGCGTTGTCGTTTTCCGCCGGGCACTCTTTGGGCCGGCGCAGCACGCAGAAACACCTAGATTGAAGATAAGCGCCTTTTGCCATTGACCGCGACGAACATAGAAGATGCACAAACTTCTTGCAATTCCGGCCGAATAGAAGGAGATATCTGCTCAAATCTTTCTGTGCAAGTGTAGTCAGTGGCACTCGACATGCCTGCGTTGTCGTTTTCCGCCGGGCACTCTTTGGGCCGGAGCAGCACGCAGAAACACCTAGATTGAAGATAAGCGCCTTTTGCCATTGACCGCGACGAACATAGAAGATGCACAAACTTCTTGCAATTCCGGCCGAATGGAAGGAGATATCTGCTCAAAACTTTCTGAGCTGGTGCAGACAGTGGCACCCGACATGCCTGCGTTGTCGTTTTCCGCCGGGCACTCTTTGGGCCGGCGCAGCACGCAGAAACACCTAGATTGCAGATAAGGGCTTTTTGACATTGACCGTGACCAATATTGAAGATGCACAAACGTCTTGCAATTCCGGCCGAATGAAAGAAGATATCTGCTCAAAACTTTCTGTGCAGGTGCAGACAGTGGCACCCGACATGCCTGCGTTGTCGTTTTCAGCCGGGCACTCTTTGGGCCGAAGCAGCACGCAGAAACACCTAGATTGAAGATAAGCGCCTTTTTGTCATTGACCGCGACCAACATTGAAGATGCACAAACTTATTTCAATTCCGGCCGAACGGAAAGAGATATCTGCTCACAACTTTCTGTGCTGGTGCAGACAGTGGCACCCGACATGCCTGCGTTGTCGTTTTCCGCCGGGCACTCTTTGGGCCGGCGCAGCACGCAGAAACACCTAGATTGAAGATAAGCGCCTTTTGCCATTGACCGCGACGAACATAGAACATGCACAAACTTCTTGCAATTCCGGCCGAATAGAAGGAGATATCTGCTCAAAACTTTCTGTGCAAGTGTAGACAGTGGCACTCGACATGCCTGCGTTGTCGTTTTCCGCCGGGCACTCTTTGGGCCGGAGCAGCACGCAGAAACACCTAGATTCCAGATAAGGGCTTTTTGACATTGACCGTGACCAATATTGAAGATGCACAAACGTCTTGCAATTCCGGCCGAATGGAAGGAGATATCTGCTCACATCTTTCTGTGCAGGTGCAGACAGTGGCACCTGACATGCCTGCGTTGTCGTTTTCCGCCGGGCACTCTTTGGGCCGGCGCAGCACGCAGAAACACCTATATTGAAGATAAGCGCCTTTTGCCATTGACCGCGACGAACATAGAAGATGCACAAACTTCTTGCAATTCCGGCGGAATAGAAGGAAATATCTGCTCAAACCTTTCTGTGCAGGTGTAGACAGTGGAACTCGACATGCCTGCATTGTCGTTTTCCGCCGGGCACTCTTTGGGCCGGAGCAGCACGCAGAAACACCTAGATTGAAGATAAGCGCCTTTTGCCATTGACCGCGACGAACATAGAAGATGCACAAACTTCTTGCAATTCCGGCCGAATGGAAGGAGATATCTGCTCAAAACTTTCTGAGCTGGTGCAGACAGTGGCACCCGACATGCCTGCGTTGTCGTTTTCAGCCGGGCACTCTTTGGGCCGGCGCAGCACGCAGAAACACCTAGATTCCAGATAAGGGCTTTTTGACATTGACCGTGACCAATATTGAAGATGCACAAACGTCTTGCAATTCCGGCCGAATGGAAGGAGATATCTGCTCACAACTTTCTGTGCAGGTGCAGACAGTGGCACCCGACATGCCTGCGTTGTCGTTTTCCGCCGGGCACTCTTTGGGCCGGCGCAGCACGCAGAAACACCTATATTGAAGATAAGCGCCTTTTGCCATTGACCGCGACGAACATAGAAGATGCACAAACTTCTTGCAATTCCGGCGGAATAGAAGGAGATATCTGCTAAAAACTTTCTGTGCAGGTGTAGACAGTGGAACTCGACATGCCTGCGTTGTCGTTTTCCGCCGTGCACTCTTTGAGCCGGAGCAGCACGCAGAAACACCTAGATTGAAGATAAGCGCCTTTTGCCATTGACCGCGACGAACATAGAAGATGCACAAACTTCTTGCAATTCCGGCCGAATGGAAGGAGATATCTGCTCAAAACTTTCTGTGCAGGTGCAGACAGTGGCACCCGACATGCCTGCGTTGTCGTTTTCAGCCGGGCACTCTTTGGGCCGGAGCAGCACGCAGAAACACCTAGATTGAAGATAAGCGTCTTTTTGTCATTGACCGCGACCAACATTGAAGATGCACAAACTTCTTTCAATTCCGGCCGAACGGAAGGAGATATCTGCTCACAATTTTCTGTGCAGTTGTAGACAGTGGCACCCGACATGCCTGCGTTGTCGTTTTTCGCCGGGCACTCTTTGGGCCGGCGCAGCACGCAGAAACACCTAGATTGAAGATAAGCGCCTTTTGCCATTGACCGCAACGAACATAGAAGATGTACAAACTTCTTGCAATTCCGGCCGAATGGAAGGAGATATCTGCTCAAAACTTTCTGAGCTGGTGCAGACAGTGGCACCCGACATGCCTGCGTTGTCGTTTTCAGCCGGGCACTCTTTGGGCCGGCGCAGCACGCAGAAACACCTAGATTGCAGATAAGGGCTTTTTGACATTGACTGTGACCAATATGGAAGATGCACAAACGTCTTGCAATTCCGGCCGAATGGAAGGAGATATCTGCTCACAACTTTCTGTGCAGGTGCAGACAGTGGCACCCGACATGCCTGCGTTGTCGTTTTCCGCCGGGCACTCTTTGGGCCGGCGCAGCACGCAGAAACACCTACATTGAAGATAAGCGCCTTTTGCCATTGACCGCGACGAACATAGAAGATGCACAAACTTCTTGCAATTCCGGCCGAATGGAAGGAGATATCTGCTCAAAACTTTCTGAGCTGGTGCAGACAGTGGCACCCGACATGCCTGCGTTGTTGTTTTCAGCCGGGCACTCTTTGGGCCGGCGCAGCACGCAGAAACACCTAGATTGAAGATAAGCGCCTTTTGCCATTGACCGCGACGAACATAGAAGATGCACAAACTTCTTGCAATTCCGGCCGAATAGAAGGAGATATCTGCTCAAAACTTTCTGTGCAGGTGTAGACAGTGGCACTCGACATGCCTGCGTTGTCGTTTTCCGCCAGGCACTCTTTGGGCCGGAGCAGTACGCAAAAACACCTAGATTGAAGATAAGCGCCTTTTGCCATTGACCGCAACGAACATAGAAGATGTACAAACTTCTTGCAATTCCGGCCGAATGGAAGGAGATATCTGCTCAAAACTTTCTGAGCTGGTGCAGACAGTGGCACCCGACATGCCTGCGTTGTCGTTTTCAGCCGGGCACTCTTTGGGCCGGCGCAGCACGCAGAAACACCTAGATTGCAGATAAGGGCTTTTTGACATTGACTGTAACCAAAATGGAAGATGCACAAACGTCTTGCAATTCCGGCCGAATGGAAGGAGATATCTGCTCACAACTTTCTGTGCAGGTGCAGACAGTGGCACCCGACATGCCTGCGTTGTCGTTTTCCGCCGGGCACTCTTTGGGCCGGCGCAGCACGCAGAAACACCTACATTGAAGATAAGCGCCTTTTGCCATTGACCGCGACGAACATAGAAGATGCACAAACTTCTTGCAATTCCGGCCGAATGGAAGGAGATATCTGCTCAAAACTTTCTGTGCAGGTGTAGACAGTGGCACCCAACATGCCTGCGTTGTCGTTTTCCGCCGAGCACTCTTTGGGCCGGAGCAGCACGCAGAAACACCTAGATTGAAGATAAGCGCCTTTTGCCATTGACCGCGACGAACATAGAAGATGCACAAACTTCTTGCAATTCCGGCCGAATGGAAGGAGATATCTGCTCAAAACTTTCTGTGCAGGTGCAGACAGTGGCACCCGACATGCCTGCGTTGTCGTTTTCAGCCGGGCACTCTTTGGGCCGGAGCAGCACGCAGAAACACCTAGATTGAAGATAAGCGTCTTTTTGTCATTGACCGCGACCAACATTGAAGATGCACAAACTTCTTTCAATTCCGGCCGAACGGAAGGAGATATCTGCTCACAATTTTCTGTGCAGGTGCAGACAGTGGCACCCGACATGCCTGCGTTGTCGTTTTCCGCCGGGCACTCTTTGGGCCGGCGCAGCACGCAGAAACACCTAGATTGAAGATAAGCGCCTTTTGCCATTGACCGCGACGAACATAGAAGATGCACAAACTTCTTGCAATTCCGGCGGAATAGAAGGAGATATCTGCTCAAAACTTTCTGAGCTGGTGCAGACAGTGACACCCGACATGCCTGCGTTGTCGTTTTCAGCCGGGCACTCTTTGGGCCGGCGCAGCACGCAGAAACACCTAGATTGCAGATAAGGGCTTTTTGACATTGACCGTGACCAATATGGAAGATGCACAAACGTCTTGCAATTCCGGCCGAATGAAAGAAGATATCTGCTCAAAACTTTCTGTGCAGGTGCAGACAGTCGCACCCGACATGCCTGCGTTGTCGTTTTCAGCCGGGCACTCTTTGGGCCGGAGCAGCACGCAGAAACACCTGGATTGAAGATAAGCGCCTTTTTGTTATTGACCGCGACCAACATTGAAGATGCACAAACTTATTTCAATTCCGGCCGAACGGAAGGAGATATCTTCTCACAACTTTCTGTGCAGGTGCAGACAGTGGCACCCGACATGCCTGCGTTGTCGTTTTCCGCCGGGCACTCTTTGGGCCGGCGCAGCACGCAGAAACACCTAGATTGAAGATAAGCGCCTTTTGCCATTGACCGCGACGAACATAGAAGATGCACAAACTTCTTGCAATTCCGGCCGAATAGAAGGAGATATCTGCTCAAATCTTTCTGTGCAAGTGTAGACAGTGGCACTCGACATGCCTGCGTTGTCGTTTTCCGCCGGGCACTCTTTGGGCCGGAGCAGCACGCAGAAACACCTAGATTGAAGATAAGCGCCTTTTGCCATTGACCGTGACGAACATAGAAGATGCACAAACTTCTTGCAATTCCGGCCGAATGGAAGGAGATATCTGCTCAAAACTTTCTGTGCAGGTGCAGACAGTGGCACCCGACATGCCTGCGTTGTCGTTTTCAGCCGGGCACTCTTTGGGCCGGCGCAGCACGCCGAAACACCTAGATTGCAGATAAGGGCTTTTTGACATTGACCGTGACCAATATTGAAGATGCACAAACGTCTTGCAATTCCGGCCGAATGGAAGGAGATGTCTGCTCACAACTTTCTGTGCAGGTGCAGACAGTGGCACCCGACATGCCTGCGTTGTCGTTTTCCGCCGGGCACTCTTTGGGCCGGAGCAGCACGCTGAAACACCTAGATTGAAGATAAGCGCCTTTTTGTCATTGACCGCGACCAACATTGAAGATGCACAAACTTATTTCAATTCCGGACGAACGGAAGGAGATATCTGCTCACAACTTTCTGTGCAGGTGCAGACAGTGGCACCCGACATGCCTGCGTTGTCGTTTTCCGCCGGGCACTCTTTGGGCCGGCGCAGCACGCAGAAACACCTAGATTGAAGATAAGCGCCTTTTGCCATTGACCGCGACGAACATAGAAGATGCACAAACTTCTTGCAATTCCGGCCGAATAGAAGGAGATATCTGCTCAAAACTTTCTGTGCAGGTGTAGACAGTGGCACTCGACATGCCTGCGTTGTCGTTTTCCGCCGGGCACTCTTTGGGCCGGAGCAGCACGCAGAAACACCTAGATTGAAGATAAGCGCCTTTTGCCATTGACCGCGACGAACATAGAAGATGCACAAACTTCTTGCAATTCCGGCCGAATGGAAGGAGATATCTGCTCAAAACTTTCTGAGCTGGTGCAGACAGTGGCACCCGACATGCCTGCGTTGTCGTTTTCAGCCGGGCACTTTTTGGGCCGGCGCAGCACGCCGAAATACCTAGATTGCAGATAAGGGCTTTTTGACATTGACCGTGACCAATATTGAAGATGCACAAACGTCTTGCAATTCCGGCCGAATGGAAGGAGATATCTGCTCACAACTTTCTGTGCAGGTGCAGACAGTGGCACCCGACATGCCTGCGTTGTCGTTTTCCGCCGGGCACTCTTTGGGCCGGCGCAGCACGCAGAAACACCTAGATTGCAGATAAGGGCTTTTTGACATTGACCGTGACCAATATTGAAGATGCACAAACGTCTTGCAATTCCGGCCGAATGAAAGAAGATATCTGCTCAAAACTTTCTGTGCAGGTGCAGACAGTGGCACCCGACATGCCTGCGTTGTCGTTTTCAGCCGGGCACTCTTTGGGCCGAAGCAGCACGCAGAAACACCTAGATTGAAGATAAGCGCCTTTTTGTCATTGACCGCGACCAACATTGAAGATGCACAAACTTATTTCAATTCCGGCCGAACGGAAGGAGATATCTGCTCACAACTTTCTGTGCAGGTGCAGACAGTGGCACCCGACATGCCTGCGTTGTCGTTTTCCGCCGGGCACTCTTTGGGCCGGCGCAGCACGCAGAAACACCTATATTGAAGATAAGCGCCTTTTGCCATTGACCGCGACGAACATAGAAGATGCACAAACTTCTTGCAATTCCGGCGGAATAGAAGGAAATATCTGCTCAAAACATTCTGTGCAGGTGTAGACAGTGGAACTCGACATGCCTGCGTTGTCGTTTTCCGCCGGGCACTCTTTGGGCCGGAGCAGCACGCAGAAACACCTAGATTGAAGATAAGCGCCTTTTGCCATTGACCGCGACGAACATAGAAGATGCACAAACTTCTTGCAATTCCGGCCGAATGGAAGGAGATATCTGCTCAAAACTTTCTGAGCTGGTGCAGACAGTGGCACCCGACATGCCTGCGTTGTCGTTTTCAGCCGGGCACTCTTTGGGCCGGCGCAGCACGCAGAAACACCTAGATTCCAGATAAGGGCTTTTTGACATTGACCGTGACCAATATTGAAGATGCACAAACGTCTTGCAATTCCGGCCGAATGGAAGGAGATATCTGCTCACAACTTTCTGTGCAGGTGCAGACAGTGGCACCCGACATGCCTGCGTTGTCGTTTTCAGCCGGGCACTCTTTGGGCCGAAGCAGCACGCAGAAACACCTAGATTGAAGATAAGCGCCTTTTTGTCATTGACCGCGACCAACATTGAAGATGCACAAACTTATTTCAATTCCGGCCGAACGGAAGGAGATATCTGCTCACAACTTTCTGTGCAGGTGCAGACAGTGGCACCCGACATGCCTGCGTTGTCGTTTTCCGCCGGGCACTCTTTGGGCCGGCGCAGCACGCAGAAACACCTAGATTGAAGATAAGCGCCTTTTGCCATTGACCGCGACGAACATAGAAGATGCACAAACTTCTTGCAATTCCGGCCGAATAGAAGGAGATATCTGCTCAAAACTTTCTGTGCAAGTGTAGACAGTGGCACTCGACATGCCTGCGTTGTCGATTTCCGCCGGGCACTCTTTGGGCCGGAGCAGCACGCAGAAACACCTAGATTCCAGATAAGGGCTTTTTGACATTGACCGTGACCAATATTGAAGATGCACAAACGTCTTGCAATTCCGGCCGAATGGAAGGAGATATCTGCTCACAACTTTCTGTGCAGGTGCAGACAGTGGCACCTGACATGCCTGCGTTGTCGTTTTCCGCCGGGCACTCTTTGGGCCGGCGCAGCACGCAGAAACACCTATATTGAAGATAAGCGCCTTTTGCCATTGACCGCGACGAACATAGAAGATGCACAAACTTCTTGCAATTCCGGCGGAATAGAAGGAAATATCTTCTCAAAACATTCTGTGCAGGTGTAGACAGTGGAACTCGACATGCCTGCGTTGTCGTTTTCCGCCGGGCACTCTTTGGGCCGGAGCAGCACGCAGAAACACCTAGATTGAAGATAAGCGCCTTTTGCCATTGACCGCGACGAACATAGAAGATGCACAAACTTCTTGCAATTCCGGCCGAATGGAAGGAGATATCTGCTCAAAACTTTCTGAGCTGGTGCAGACAGTGGCACCCGACATGCCTGCGTTGTCGTTTTCAGCCGGGCACTCTTTGGGCCGGCGCAGCACGCAGAAACACCTAGATTCCAGATAAGGGCTTTTTGACATTGACCGTGACCAATATTGAAGATGCACAAACGTCTTGCAATTCCGGCCGAATGGAAGGAGATATCTGCTCACAACTTTCTGTGCAGGTGCAGACAGTGGCACCCGACATGCCTGCGTTGTCGTTTTCCGCCGGGCACTCTTTGGGCCGGCGCAGCACGCAGAAACACCTATATTGAAGATAAGCGCCTTTTGCCTTTGACCGCGACGAACATAGAAGATGCACAAACTTCTTGCAATTCCGGCGGAATAGAAGGAGATATCTGCTCAAAACTTTCTGTGCAGGTGTAGACAGTGGAACTCGACATGCCTGCGTTGTCGTTTTCCGCCGGGCACTCTTTGAGCCGGAGCAGCACGCAGAAACACCTAGATTGAAGATAAGCGCCTTTTGCCATTGACCGCGACGAACATAGAAGATGCACAAACTTCTTGCAATTCCGGCCGAATGGAAGGAGATATCTGCTCAAAACTTTCTGTGCAGGTGCAGACAGTGGCACCCGACATGCCTGCGTTGTCGTTTTCAGCCGGGCACTCTTTGGGCCGGAGCAGCACGCAGAAACACCTAGATTGAAGATAAGCGTCTTTTTGTCATTGACCGCGACCAACATTGAAGATGCACAAACTTCTTTCAATTCCGGCCGAACGGAAGGAGATATCTGCTCACAATTTTCTGTGCAGTTGTAGACAGTGGCACCCGACATGCCTGCGTTGTCGTTTTTCGCCGGGCACTCTTTGGGCCGGCGCAGCACGCAGAAACACCTAGATTGAAGATAAGCGCCTTTTGCCATTGACCGCGACGAACATAGAAGATGCACAAACTTCTTGCAATTCCGGCCGAATGGAAGGAGATATCTGCTCAAAACTTTCTGTGCAGGTGTAGACAGTGGCACCCGACATGCCTGCGTTGTCGTTTTCCGACGAGCACTCTTTGGGCCGGAGCAGCACGCAGAAACACCTAGATTGAAGATAAGCGCCTTTTGCCATTGACCGCGACGAACATAGAAGATGCACAAACATCTTGCAATTCCGGCCGAATGGAAGGAGATATCTGCTCAAAACTTTCTGAGCTGGTGTAGACAGTGGCACCCGACATGCCTGCGTTGTCGTTTTCAGCCGGGCACTCTTTGGGCCGGCGCAGCACGCAGAAACACCTAGATTGCAGATAAGGGCTTTTTGACATTGACTGTGACCAATATGGAAGATGCACAAACGTCTTGCAATTCCGGCCGAATGGAAGGAGATATCTGCTCACAACTTTCTGTGCAGGTGCAGACAGTGGCACCCGACATGCCTGCGTTGTCGTTTTCAGCCGGGCACTCTTTGGGCCGGAGCAGCACGCAGAAACACCTAGATTGAAGATAAGCGTCTTTTGCCATTGACCGCGACGAACATAGAAGATGCACAAACTTCTTGCAATTCCGGCCGAATAGAAGGAGATATCTGCTCAAAACTTTCTGTGCAAGTGTAGACAGTGGCACTCGACATGCCTGCGTTGTCGATTTCCGCCGGGCACTCTTTGGGCCGGAGCAGCACGCAGAAACACCTAGATTCCAGATAAGGGCTTTTTGACATTGACCGTGACCAATATTGAAGATGCACAAACGTCTTGCAATTCCGGCCGAATGGAAGGAGATATCTGCTCACAACTTTCTGTGCAGGTGCAGACAGTGGCACCTGACATGCCTGCGTTGTCGTTTTCCGCCGGGCACTCTTTGGGCCGGCGCAGCACGCAGAAACACCTATATTGAAGATAAGCGCCTTTTGCCATTGACCGCGACGAACATAGAAGATGCACAAACTTCTTGCAATTCCGGCGGAATAGAAGGAAATATCTTCTCAAAACATTCTGTGCAGGTGTAGACAGTGGAACTCGACATGCCTGCGTTGTCGTTTTCCGCCGGGCACTCTTTGGGCCGGAGCAGCACGCAGAAACACCTAGATTGAAGATAAGCGCCTTTTGCCATTGACCGCGACGAACATAGAAGATGCACAAACTTCTTGCAATTCCGGCCGAATGGAAGGAGATATCTGCTCAAAACTTTCTGAGCTGGTGCAGACAGTGGCACCCGACATGCCTGCGTTGTCGTTTTCAGCCGGGCACTCTTTGGGCCGGCGCAGCACGCAGAAACACCTAGATTCCAGATAAGGGCTTTTTGACATTGACCGTGACCAATATTGAAGATGCACAAACGTCTTGCAATTCCGGCCGAATGGAAGGAGATATCTGCTCACAACTTTCTGTGCAGGTGCAGACAGTGGCACCCGACATGCCTGCGTTGTCGTTTTCCGCCGGGCACTCTTTGGGCCGGCGCAGCACGCAGAAACACCTATATTGAAGATAAGCGCCTTTTGCCTTTGACCGCGACGAACATAGAAGATGCACAAACTTCTTGCAATTCCGGCGGAATAGAAGGAGATATCTGCTCAAAACTTTCTGTGCAGGTGTAGACAGTGGAACTCGACATGCCTGCGTTGTCGTTTTCCGCCGGGCACTCTTTGAGCCGGAGCAGCACGCAGAAACACCTAGATTGAAGATAAGCGCCTTTTGCCATTGACCGCGACGAACATAGAAGATGCACAAACTTCTTGCAATTCCGGCCGAATGGAAGGAGATATCTGCTCAAAACTTTCTGTGCAGGTGCAGACAGTGGCACCCGACATGCCTGCGTTGTCGTTTTCAGCCGGGCACTCTTTGGGCCGGAGCAGCACGCAGAAACACCTAGATTGAAGATAAGCGTCTTTTTGTCATTGACCGCGACCAACATTGAAGATGCACAAACTTCTTTCAATTCCGGCCGAACGGAAGGAGATATCTGCTCACAATTTTCTGTGCAGTTGTAGACAGTGGCACCCGACATGCCTGCGTTGTCGTTTTTCGCCGGGCACTCTTTGGGCCGGCGCAGCACGCAGAAACACCTAGATTGAAGATAAGCGCCTTTTGCCATTGACCGCGACGAACATAGAAGATGCACAAACTTCTTGCAATTCCGGCCGAATGGAAGGAGATATCTGCTCAAAACTTTCTGTGCAGGTGTAGACAGTGGCACCCGACATGCCTGCGTTGTCGTTTTCCGACGAGCACTCTTTGGGCCGGAGCAGCACGCAGAAACACCTAGATTGAAGATAAGCGCCTTTTGCCATTGACCGCGACGAACATAGAAGATGCACAAACATCTTGCAATTCCGGCCGAATGGAAGGAGATATCTGCTCAAAACTTTCTGAGCTGGTGTAGACAGTGGCACCCGACATGCCTGCGTTGTCGTTTTCAGCCGGGCACTCTTTGGGCCGGCGCAGCACGCAGAAACACCTAGATTGCAGATAAGGGCTTTTTGACATTGACTGTGACCAATATGGAAGATGCACAAACGTCTTGCAATTCCGGCCGAATGGAAGGAGATATCTGCTCACAACTTTCTGTGCAGGTGCAGACAGTGGCACCCGACATGCCTGCGTTGTCGTTTTCAGCCGGGCACTCTTTGGGCCGGAGCAGCACGCAGAAACACCTAGATTGAAGATAAGCGTCTTTTGCCATTGACCGCGACGAACATAGAAGATGCACAAACTTCTTGCAATTCCGGCCGAATGGAAGGAGATATCTGCTCAAAACTTTCTGAGCTGGTGCAGACAGTGGCACCCGACATGCCTGCGTTGTCGTTTTCAGCCGGGCACTCTTTGGGCCGGCGCAGCACGCAGAAACACCTAGATTCCAGATAAGGGCTTTTTGACATTGACCGTGACCAATATTGAAGATGCACAAACGTCTTGCAATTCCGGCCGAATGGAAGGAGATATCTGCTCACAACTTTCTGTGCAGGTGCAGACAGTGGCACCCGACATGCCTGCGTTGTCGTTTTCCGCCGGGCACTCTTTGGGCCGGCGCAGCACGCAGAAACACCTATATTGAAGATAAGCGCCTTTTGCCATTGACCGCGACGAACATAGAAGATGCACAAACTTCTTGCAATTCCGGCGGAATAGAAGGAGATATCTGCTCAAAACTTTCTGTGCAGGTGTAGACAGTGGCACCCGACATGCCTGCGTTGTCGTTTTCAGCCGGGCACTCTTTGGGCCGGAGCAGCACGCAGAAACACCTAGATTGAAGATAAGCGTCTTTTTGTCATTGACCGCGACCAACATTGAAGATGCACAAACTTCTTTCAATTCCGGCCGAACGGAAGGAGATATCTGCTCACAATTTTCTGTGCAGTTGTAGACAGTGGCACGCGACATGCCTGCATTGTCGTTTTTCGCCGGGCACTCTTTGGGCCGGCGCAGCACGCAGAAACACCTAGATTGAAGATAAGCGCCTTTTGCCATTGACCGCGACGAACATAGAAGATGCACAAACTTCTTGCAATTCCGGCGGAATAGAAGGAGATATCTGCTCAAAACTTTCTGTGCAGGTGTAGACAGTGGAACTCGACATGCCTGCGTTGTCGTTTTCCGCCGGGCACTCTTTGGGCCAGAGCAGCACGCAGAAACACCTAGATTGAAGATAAGCGCCTTTTGCCATTGACCGCGACGAACATAGAAGATGCACAAACTTCTTGCAATTCCGGCCGAATGGAAGGAGATATCTGCTCAAAACTTTCTGAGCTGGTGCAGACAGTGACACCCGACATGCCTGCGTTGTCGTTTTCAGCCGGGCACTCTTTGTGCCGGCGCAGCACGCAGAAACACCTAGATTGCAGATAAGGGCTTTTTGACATTGACCGTGACCAATATAGAAGATGCACAAACGTCTTGCAATTCCGGCCGAATGAAAGAAGATATCTGCTCAAAACTTTCTGTGCAGGTGCAGACAGTGGCACCCGACATGCCTGCGTTGTCGTTTTCAGCCGGGCACTCTTTGGGCCGGAGCAGCACGCAGAAACACCTAGATTGAAGATAAGCGCCTTTTGCCATTGACCGCGACGAACATAGAAGATGCACAAACCTTGCAATTCCGGCCGAATGGAAGGAGATATCTGCTCAAAACTTTCTGTGCAGGTG